>NC_056579.1:18465705-18672968 GCF_018340385.1 Cyprinus carpio | reverse complement strand
TATTTTTGATTTGTTTTATTTTGCAACATGGCTTTTATTATGACCCTGTTACACAAATCATACGAGACCCAGGGCCTAACTATAGTTCTACCAGAAAGACTCAGGTGGTGAAGATAAACCTCAAAAGTATGTATGTACAAAACCAATACAAAGAACAGAACTTATTTTGGCATAGGCCCCATCTGTAGCTTGAATCAGACATTGTAGATTCCAGCTAATCCGCCGAATAGATGAAGGGAAGGGCGGAGCATACCCCTGCATGGACGGGCCAACCTGGTGGTGGTGGGGAGGATGGAGGGAAATGTCGCAGCAAATATCTGCAAACACATGAAGGTGAGTAGAGGGATTTATATTATTTGTGTTGGAGGTGCCGGATTAGCTAGATCTATACGTGGAAGTGGCCATTAAGTCTTCCTAGTAGAACTTGTGCTGACGCTTCCATTCGCTGAAGACCAAGTATTAAGCATAATTATGAACAGGAATGCTCTCCTCTTCCTTTTCACTCCTCTACTTCACTTACTTCCCTCAGAGATCGAGCCTTTTGTGAACTATCAGTAACGTTCTGAGTGAGTAATTGACAATAAGAAACAGTCGTAAGTCATCAATTAGAACTGTCTGCTTATTGCCCTTTTCAGCAAACATATGCTGACCCAAACCTATTTAGCATTCTGCCGTCCACAGCTAAGATAATAAAAGATACTTCACCAGCGTAACCACACCTGGCAAAACCTAGCTCGTAAAACCCAGCTCCACATTCTGTTTGATCTTGCATCGTCTCTGGCCCTTACTCTCTTACTCTCAACATGAGGTTTGTCCAAATGTTGCAGATGCTCAAGTCTAACATGCCCAACTGGCAGACCAAAAGGACTGGCCAGGCTTGGTGAGGAACAAACACTTCTACCCAGAGGCTGCCGACAACCTACTGCACCAGAGCCGAAAGCAACTGGACAACAAGCGGAAGAGTACTACTGACTCATGACTCAAGCCAGAGTTATTGACTAAAAAGAGATCACCAAGATCATCCATCTCCCTGGCCAATGTCCTCATGGGTCTGAAACAGGAGGTAAATGATCTCAAGCAAAAAAGATTCACGGATCTCACAGATTCCACAAGGACCCCAGCAGAATGGAGATACAGGAGGAAACCAACAGACTTCAAAAGGCTCTGGTAGCTGCTGAACAACAAGAGCAGCTGGAAAAGGCAGCCAGAAAGGACCTGGAAAAGGGACGTTTTCATACAAAGTCACTGTTAAATAGAGCCAAATTCTGAGCTCCTACACAGAGATGCCAGAATTTGATACTCTGATCCAGCAGCTGGACAACACTCAAGATGAAGTTGACATGGTCCAAAGAGAACTCAGGTACTCTTATAGGCTGCAAAAGGATGCTCCGCCTTCATAGGATTTCCCTAATTCTGTCACCAGGAGGTGTTCCCGATTAGTGCTCTGTCGCATAGCAAACAGTGGGAGAAGAGTTGCTGGGGAAAAAGAGGACAGTCCTGCCAGGGATTGGTGAACCCCGAATTGCTGGCCTCGTTTTTTTTTTTAATTTGGGGGGGATTTACTCATAATGGAGGAGACGGTGATGAACCGCAGGCTAAGCCAAGGGACCGAGGCCAGGAAAGTTACACTGGTTTGCTGCGGTCTTGTGTCGGATTACAACTTTAAATGCAGGTACTGCTTGGAGCTTATTGAATATGTAATGATACATATACAAAAAAAACAATTACAAAATACAACACATAGCAGTTCAAATGCTGACTGATATTTCCCAAAGGTGCAATTTTATGTAGTTTGTCTTGACCATATGTAGACAGGTTTGCAACCCGTATTTATTTAGGCAGTTAACCATAAAAATAAAACTGTATTTAAAAAAAATAGAGCATAGTACAGCTTAATGTCCAGCAACTTTAAATTTAATAACCTTGAACATATTTGAAGTAAACTGGAAACATACACACAGAAGTGCAACGGTATGTTAATGTAAAGCCATCTGATGAATTCTTTTTTTCAAGACAATACTGCACATACCTTTACTTTTTATATATTTTAAGTATGTTAGAGTATGCAAGATAATACTTTTTACTTAAAAGGATAGTTTCCGTAAAAAAAATGAAAAGTATTAATCATTTCTCACCTTCAGTTGCTCCAGAGTTTGTAATTTATATTTTTGGGTTTTAAAGGTTTTAAATATGAGTAGTAGTTTTTCCCCAATATGGTATTAGTAGTTACCAAAATTAGTTTACTAAAGTATGTGTATTTTACTTGTACTAATTACTTTGTAATAGCTCTAACGAGTTTCTCTTTTTCCTTCTTCTCGTTCCACCTATGTTGTAAATGGTTATAAAAGTACTTTCTATTATGTATAAACAATTTGTTTTAATGTGTAAAAAAGCATTTATTATGTGACAAACAAATAAACACATAAAAGAATACTTTGTAGAAAGAAAAAATTACTCGCTACATTAAAATAAATTAAGAATGTACATAAGCACTTTGTTTTATTTACATGTGAATATACAAAACCAAAAATACAAAATGTACAAGAAAGTATTCAGGCTTATTTACGAATAAATTCACACACAAAAAATGAATAATGTATACAATTTATGCATTTCATTTTTAACTCACATCTAAAAATAAACTACAGAAATTAGGTTGTTTCATTGACAATATAACATTTAAAAAACTATATTGCAAAACTGTAATGTACTCATTTTTTTTCCCCATTGTTTTCTCTTGGCTAATGAAGAATGTATTTGTTTGAGTTTGATGTCCTCCCTGTCCACTCAATCCCTCACCTGTCTCAGGACACTTCACAAATAAACCATGCCTGTTAACAGCAAAAACACATGCTCACTTTCTCAGAATAGTATTAAAAAAAAAGAAAATGGAAACACTTATGAAAAAAAATACAGGTTTTGCAATCTTAACTTATTTGATAGAAAATTTGGCCACAGCAGGACATGCATACAAAAATACTGAAGTGCTAAAAAGTTTGGTTAAAAGCGTTTGCAGGCATCTCCCTGCATGGCAGCACTACAAGAAAAACAGCACAAAGGAAAAGACCATTGCCTCGCATAGTGGCTGGCAATGTATTGTTTTGTGGGCTTTTATGTTAAGTGAGAGTCCTCCTATTCACATAGTATGGTGAAGAACGGATTCGGAACGTTTAAAACATTGCTTGCAAGCAATCAGTCTTATGTGTCTGTCTCATAAGTTTTAGTAACTTCTTAGACATGAGCATACCAGTTTCTGATCAAAATCAGATAAAACTATAGAGCTTGAATGTGCCTTCCTACAATCAGTAGAAAGTTTTCAGTGCTATAATGTTTAAATTGTACGATAAGAAACTAAGCAAAGAAATCCTAATTTCTGTTGTTAGTAGAGGTTATGCCTTTTCTGATGAAGAAATCTCAGATTAGCAGCCCATATAAATGGTACAAGAATAAATCAGTCTGATCTTGGGCAAAGAAATCCCCACTTTCAGCACTGTTGTAGGTGATCTGAGCGATGCTCCTCATTTCACCGATTTAAGGCCTTATTATGTATTACGTATCATTGTATTCACAATGACCCGCTCATTGATTTGTGAATGAGTTGCATGTGACGTCATCACTGAGCACACCTTATCTGACCTAGGGTGGCCAAACGTGCCATTTTCGCAGGACACGCGTCCTGGCCAGGATTTCTATATTGCCTAAAATATCCAGGTTTTGGCTTATGTTTCCTGTTTTCATACTTAATGAAGGTAATGATCGTTTGACCAATAACAATCAGACATTGTACTGCTAGCTGTTAGCATCTGACTGACACTTAGACAGGTGTGAGTGTAAAGTGTAACTTTCAAACCACTCCTCTCTCTCTCCTCACTCCTGGTTTCACTTCCTGTTTATGCTGTCACCTTTTCTTTGGCTTCAGTTAGGTCGGTCCCTCCCCACATTCTGTTTTTCACTTGTATTATTTTTTTATTTTGACTTCATTCTGCCTCTCTTTGATTTTATTTGCATTAATTTACCTTTGTTTAGCATGAATGTACCAATTCAGCTAAGTTGATTTTTGTTAAATCTGAGATTTAATTAAATCAATTTGTTCATTTACTTTTCCTTTTAGTTTCCTACAGCTATTAGGGCCTTTTCATTTTACTTTTACCTTATTTTTGTTTGTTTGACCATCACCATCTTCCCTCTTGGTATAGGATTATAGCAGTCCTAGCAACTGTCATATCCTTAATGAGCTGTACAGGTTATTAGTAGCCCTAATTCCTGTCTAGACATGTGCCGGTATTCAGTAATGCCATATATCATGGTAATGAAGATGCAAAATATTGTTATCGTGGGCACTTCTAAATACCGTGAATAATTATATATTACAAATTACTAAGAATGTGAAATGCATTTTAAGAATACTATTCCCATCAACTGGTCAAAATGCTCAACACTGCTGTATGCTGCTGAAATAGTGATGCTCTGATGTAAATGAGCATGGATGAGAAGCACATGGGGAACACGTGAGAGACGCCCTGAATGAAAGCACATTCACTCTCTGACAGCAGATGGCGCTAAACTGCAGAAAAAAATGCAGCCCTTAACCTGGAAACCCCATCAATAAAGCAGCTGCACTACTTTCTAAAACATTTTAAATAATTTTAAATAGCCATTCAGATTTGTGGATTTGCTATGGTGTTCATCACAGCGCCAAATACTTAAATATTTAGACTTAATAGGCTATTTATTTTCAAACTTTATTTTTTTCATTTTAATCTTGATTACCACATGCCCTAGATATTGTTTGAAAGTGTTTTGATTCTTTATTATTCATTCACATTTTACCTTAGGGCTTCATTAGCTAATATTAGTTAATTCATTAGTTAACATAAACTGCCAATGAAAAAATATTCTGAACATTCATTCATCTTAGGTATTCCAATATTTAATTAACACGTTGTTAAAATCGAAAGTTGCAACTGTGTTATTTAATGAGCTAAAATGAACTAAGACTTGTTTTTTTTAACAAAGATTAATAACTTCTGTAGCAAATGTAGCTATTGCTCATTGTAAATGTTAATGCATTAACTAAGGTTAACTAATGAGTTCTTATTGTAAAGTGATTTTTTGCACTTTAATTGTTTAAAACTTTATATATTTTTTCTGTATTGCTTTATTGTATTTAAATGTTCAGTTATTTTGTTATAAGAAAAAAGTTATTTAACTTGTTATACTGTTTTATGACCACTTTTTTAAAACTAAATTTCAATACCGTGATAATACCGTATACTGTGCTAAAAGCATTAGCAATTAATCGCATCAGGAAAAATATTAGGATATTGCACGTTTTTGATTTGCACAAGTGGGGAACATTTAAACGTTCATGAGGTAGATTGCCTGGGGAAAGAAACTGTTCTTGTTCCTGGCTGTCCTGGTATTTTGCAGGCTCTGAGCACCGGCAAGATGGCAAAAGTTCAAAAGGGAGTAACTTGGATGTGAGGAATCCAGAGTGATTTCTGAGCCCTTTTCCTGCACTCTGGATGTAAAACGTTCTTGGAAGGTGGGAGGGGCGAAGCACCACTTATCCGTGGATAAATCAGGCAAAGTCACAACTGAACTGTTCCTCTGTATAGTCGGGTCTGATGGTCTGAACTGATGTAGCTGAACCAACCAGACACGCTTGTTTTGAAGTACACAGGGACAGACGTCAAGACGGACTGTTTCATTCACGCATCCTCTTGAGCAGGTTAGTAACGATGGATCCACAGCTGGCAAAAGGAAATACAACCTTTGTTTGGGCCTTTGTTTAACATGGAGTCAATGTGATAATGTCCCACTTCAGGTAATGAAAGATGGTGTATTGCCCAGGCATCTGAATGAGCTCGCGCACTGCCAGGCCACAGTGCTGCCCTAAGGATGGTGCGGGCTGAGTGGGGGGAGTGCAGGGGGGTTATACTCCTGAAGTCCACTACATCATCTCCCACGTGTTTTTTTCAGAGTGTTTCAGCTCCACGGTTGTGTAGAGAAGCTGCACCAGGACAGCCAACTGGGCTCCACCTCTTGTCTGGAAAGCAGACTCGTCACCAGCCTGGATGAGGCTGATGAACGGTTCTGTAGTTGCACTACCTTCCCCCCCATAACACTACTATAAAACAACTACAAATAAATACATCAAAAAAAATACCGCAGTATTAACAGCGCCTAACCAAGATTCTTGTGTAAAATAGTCCAGTGCAGGATCTCACGACAAAGCCTTGCTGATTTCGATGATAGAATGCTGATAGTGTCTTGAATCTTTCTATCGTCAGCAAAGATCTGATGTTCTCGGGCAGCCTATTGGTAACATGAATGATGATAATACACTACCCACAACACAACAATCAAACAATATAACCATCCCCTGAGCCCTTAATCAACCTGTTTCTGTCCAGCAGGCCAGGACATCAGGTCATCAGTCAATGCATACTTGCGCCACTAGTAATATGGTAGAACAAAGTCGGTCACGCAATATTTAGCAATGTCGCTGCGCCCGAGCGGAGGGCATCGAATATGACTTGGGACGTAGCACAAATCCCAATGAGAACCACACCACCAACCACTGCCATCCCATCACGAATGGCCTGGAACTAGGGTTCAGCTCGCGGATGTCTCGGAGGTGTTGGGCTGATTGGTTGGGATGCCGGAAGACTGTCGTAGAGCTAAGAGATAAGGCTTGCGGTGCAATATAGATAATATGGCCTAGTATATGTGATGGTTAGAAGGAGGAATCAGCGACACTGAGCGCTAAAGCCTGGCCCAGACTTGATTGCAGATCAGGTCTGTCTACCATTGCTGCACATCACTCCCGGAACACATGTTTAATAAGACAACTTCATTGTTAGAAAATGTATACTGACAGGGATCATGCTACATTTGATAAATATCTATTACCAACGCAAAGGCAGTTTATTTTACAGATAGTAACAATAACTTCACCATCGGACTGCTCTTTGCGTTGTACTGTATATAATCAATCAATGGCAGGAGAGGCTAAGCCGAGATAACTCTCTAAAGAAATAAAAAAAACAACCCAAACAAAAAAGATAAAAAACATTATAAAAGCTCCATACTAGTTCAAAACCTTTTGCCTGGTAGTGTCTAGAGTCGGAGAAAATAAAGGTTTCTTAAATCTAGTGGAGATGTAATTAATGGCATAAATGATACGATTCTGTGCATAACATCAACAATGTGAAAGAGTATGGTGGTTGTTTTGACAAGATGGCACACATTTTCTGGCTAACATGACTGTGTAGACCTGCTGCTAAAGAAGGTGACCGGACAGAAATAAAGGGGTGGGTGGGGGGCCAGAGATATAGGGGAAAATGAAGAAACTAAATGTGAAAGGTAGGAATGTTGCCGTGCTAGACTATGAACTTTAATTATTTTGCACTGACCCAGTCATAAGGTTTAGAACTTTTTTATGTGATGGTGACAACATATAGGGTTGCCGGGTGTCAGGTAATGTGTTGTGGATGTATAGGGCTAGATATCCGAAATAAGGGGCCAAAATTGCGCCCTTTTTGAGCGTCAACAGCGCTTGTCACTGGAACAGTTTACACTTAAAAGAACCATTCTGATTGTGCCGGCCGTTTGTTGTATCGTGGGTGTTGTATTTGACCCCTAATTAGGATTGGTCCTACAAAAGGGAATGTACGAATTACTATCTTCTTAAGGTACTAATATGTTGGTATATTGCTATGTGTGTTCAAGTCTGTTGTATCCCAAAACGGTGAACGTATTTTGGGCCTCCCGTGTGTTTTAGGGGCCTGGAGCGCGGATAGAATTTAAAACTAGGGCATCAACCCAGCACAGAGTCGAGGATGTGTGATTTCTAATCTCAACTGTTAAAAAGTGAGTTTTATCCCATATCTTGCCATCTGCCTAACATAAATTTAACATGGCATAGCCTAGTCGTCACTTGACAGTATAACAACCTATGGACCAAATGTGTACTGAAACATGTTTAAGAAGGCTGCACTCTGTATGGGCCCGTCCACTCATTTTGCAGTTTAACGTTTCGTAGGTCTGGTCTTCTGTTAACACACTGAGGTCAGAGGATGAACGACAGCGCACCGTAGATGTAGAATGCAAACAGTGACTTTAATGTAATTCGACCAATCAAGGGGTAATCCAAACCAGGAGCATGGAGAAGACACACACCTTACAGTCACAATGTTAGGACCCGAACAAAAGCAGAAGCACAGACGGGATTAAATACATGGGTTACCGCAGCGACCAGGGCCATGGTGTTAGCTGCAAAGTCAATAAGTGTGGGAGTTTGTGCACAAAAACTCACAGGGATGGCCGGGGCCAACAAAGGGACAGTTTGCAAACTGATGAAATTAGATTTTGTTTTGTAAAGGAGATACAAATAATAAACCACATACACCCTTATAATATTAACTCACGTGGTCCCACGATTACACATCCCTTTAAAAGGCCAGAACAATAATGTACCTGAAATTACTTTTTAGAAAGTTAATTCAAAAAGATCTTGCGACATAGGCTGCCCGCCCTAAACACATCTAAATTGTCCCCACGAAATGACACATCCTTTTGTAACGTTCTAAATGTCTTTTACTTCCCATCCTAATTTTAAAGCATCCTTATGGGCTTAAATAAAAAGTAATAAAAATTCTTTTTTTCTAATAATCCCTTACTCCCCCCCCCCCACAACATAAAATTCACAAGAAAAATAAGATAAATATAAATAACGTGTGGAGTGAGCATAATACAATAATTGTAAAACAAATAAATAAATTAAAATAATAAATAATCACCTAAATATACGGACTCAAGCTTTTGGCGTAGTATGGGTAATATTACAAAAGCTTTTACTTATAAGACTAAAAATGCTGATCTTTGGCATCTCGTATTCATCAAAGTATCCTGATGTCACTCACAATATTTCTAAACCCTAGTGACTAACAAACAAAATGTTTCTTGAGCAGCAACAATCTCAGCATCTAGAATGATTCCTGGAAAGATATAATGTAACACTGAAGCATCTGGGAGTAATGATTGCTTCCCACAAATTCAGGCGTTCTTTGATAACAAGAATTAACTTACATTTTAAAATATATATGGCAATTGATAGCAGGTATTTATAATAGCTTGCAGTGTATAGGACTCATTGGATCACGATCTAGACAGTTCGCAGCTCGCTCAAAACAATTGCACCAAAGAGTTTCGCCATTATTTTCCTCATCTGTTCGACTCTTCTGGACGATACACTTCGTGTGGTACCTCTAGAACACAGACTTCTTATTTTAAATTGAAAACGATGCGATTTCTAGCGACCAGAGATCATGGTCACGGCTCTCTCATCAGTTTCAATCCGACCTAAGAATCAAGTGTACAAATTGCATGACAACACACGAGCCGACCACACTCTTGCGGACCTGCCGCTTCTAAATGTGGGTTGTATTCATCATAGCAAAGCAGGCGTCCCACCTAAAATGTTTATTGTGACTATAAAATGCACACACTGGCGCCTTCTGCTGATTCTATAATACCTCTTGAGACTATGAACAATCTCGCATTTACGATTGAAGTCTCTAAATTCATATCAGTGTGGACATTAGTATTCCAGGACTAATGACTGGGTCGTCAAGACTTTCATGCATTGCTGTGCTCTTTTGGTGATGATAAAAAAGTGCTCATACCTTTTTTCTCCATTTCTTTGTTTTTTGTGCACCCTTTTCCTTTTTTTTTTTTTTCTCTTCTCCTCTACTTTTATTCTGTTGTCGTCTTTTCGCTGATCATGAGGGGATGCTAAGTAATGCCGTTTACTCAAAGATTCCCACTATCTGTTACGACGTGTACGTCGGACGAAAAATATTACATTGTATTTGCCCTGTGTGTTTGGGTTGGTACAAATTGATGTCATAATAATGTCCGTAGTATTCCACAGCAGTTGGGTAGCATTACACTGCTTGCCCTGAAGAGTTCAGATGCAAAACCATCTAAAAGCCATCCTCGAAATAGTATATTAACATATTTGCCGGTCTAATTTGGACTGCTGTCGTTTATGTTCCCAGTAAATTCACGTGTATTCTATTGAATAGTTTCTTCTCATTGCCGTTAAACGCTGAAAATAACATTAACACAGGGAGCTATTATAAAAATGCACTAATTTTGGGAAGAAAATTCGTGATGGCTGTCATTGTCGAGGGCTTTCGCTGTCTTCACATGTTAACAGGAGGCCGTTCCATAAAGTATTTAGAGACAGTATAGTGCCATCTCTCCATATTCGGCGTATGCAACATTCTTTTTTAAGCAAAACTGGAATAATCTGCGGAAAAATCATGAACAATTGTCTAAAACTGCATTTTTATGACCCCTTTAAACAATCCATACATTTTCATTTTCATTATCAAGATGTATCCTATTATAGGTTCAGGTTAGGAGAGTGCTGACTGATAGTTTGGGGCAGGAAAGCAAAAGTTTATGGTGATTTTAACCCTACAATATTAAACAACTTATTAGTCTGCATTTTTTGTGACATGCACAAAGCATAAAGATATAAAAATCTATAACTCTGAGAAAGCTAAGATTACAGTTACGCATTTGTGGATGATTCTGGAGATTTCTCCCATGAACGTTAGGTGTCTGTGCTTACAGGCTCATTTACCTGGAAACAATTATCCAGTGCAGGTGAGTTATAGTGCAGTTAGAGTAAGAAAACAAACATGACTTTGCAGACTGGGCGTGGTAGGTCCCTGTTCTCTTGATATTGAGAATGTTTGCATTACTGGATATTGTCTCAGTGACATTTGCTGTACCGTTTTAAGCGCAATCAGCAGATAACAGAAACAGGCTTCAAGTGTGAGCTAATGAGTGTGCATACACATACATCACTCTCTCAAAACACATACAAAAAGGTTTCTCCTATACATTGATTCATTTGTGGGTGCCCCGCCCACAAGCCTCACACAATGACCGCCAAAATATCCAGCCGCCCCCTGACATCAGCTCCCGAGTCTCACACACAGGGGAGCGTTGTGAAATTGAGCACTATATTTAGCAACTTCAGACCCTTCTGGTGTCTTTTTTCCATACAAGGTAAACATATCTGACAAACCTATACATCGTGGCCAAAACGTATTCGGGGGATGAACAAACAAAAAAAAAAACATAATGTATGTCACGTCACAATACTTTTGGCCCACGACTGTAGGTGGACATTTCTTTGGAGAAACAAAGTTTGGACACCTAGATAAATCACTTTACAGTATGTTTTATGAATGTGACGTCATTATGTTCAATGCTATTGAGCTTTAAAAGTTGTTTTCAATTTCAAGCAATTTGGTACAAGAAAAGTCGTGTAGCAATTGTTTTCCATTTCTGATTTACAGTTTATTTTAATAATTTTACTAGTGGTCCAAAAAAAAAAAAAAAAAATATAAAAGGTGTGCATTATAGTTGGATCACCTGGATACTGACAGGTAAACGAGTTGTTTTCATGACTGTAATAGTTACTTCGTCCTTGTACTGCTATGGGAAGTTAGAGAAGTGTATTAAGTGAAGATTAACTTTCGCCATGTAACTTTAGAGACGGTCCCTAGACTCTTGCCGAATATCGAGGAACTCGGTCCCCCACGTTCAAGTCCAACTTTTATGCCAGTAACCTTTGGCCGCAGTGTCGCCCAATTCAGTTATAATATCAGTTATATCACAGTATGCGTTAGAGTTTACGATAGTAGTAGCTTACGGTGCGAAGTGATATGTGGCAAACACAACCAGATTACGACAATTCTGAAACACAAAATAACAAATTTGACTACAACGCAAATGCCAAAATCATGAAAATCAAAGGTAACAAGTCAGAAACCACAACAACAACAAATCAGACAAACCGGAGAGTAGGAGTTATATGTTTGAGACAGGCGCTCCACTTGCGATTGCTGGGATTGTGACTCATCACTGAATGGAGCAGGACATCTGTCAATCAACTCTCTACATGCAATAGAACCACAGACTGAAAAGATACAGAAGAGTCCGATCCGGTAGAAAGTTTGGAGATGGTCGTAAAATAGCTCGTGTTTAAATGATATTGTCATGAATGTGTGCCCATTTACTATGGAATAAAGACCTACGAAGTTTCTACTTTGACCTGTGTTGCAAATTATACTCTTGCTTAGTGGCATGTCCATTTTGGCATTGAGGGAATTTTGTGAAGTTCCAGTGGTGTAGGTGATTAAGTAAGTGAGTGTGTGTGGTGTGTGGTGTGTGTGTGTGTGTGTGTGTGTGATGTGTGTGTGTGTGTGTGTGTGTGGTTGTGTGTGTGTGTGTGTGTGGTGTGGTGTGTGTGTGTGTGTGTGGTTTGTGTGTGTGTGTGTGTGTGTGGTGTGTGTGTGTGTGTGTGTGTGTGTGGTGTGTGTGTGTGTGTGTGTGGTGTGGTTTGGCTTTTGACGCTGATCGACTTGGGTTCGATCCCACCTTTTGCCAACTTTTTTTTTCCCTTTGAAAATCTAATATCACATCGTAAAATGCATTTATTTTCAATAAAAAATAAGGAAATAATCAAAAAGGGGGGGTGAAAATAAAGTATAAGGTAGGGTTAGGGTAGGTGTAGGTGTAGGGAGGGCTTTTATTGTACCAAATAAGATGGCATCCATGATAATAATTTGAATTAAAATTATAATTTACACTCAAAACCTTATTATTGCATACAACTTTTTATAATGTACCTACAATTCTGAAGTGCAGATAATTGCCACTATTTGCATAAGTAGTATACATAGCAAAAAAATCCTGCTATTTTAACATACTTAGTGTAGATAGCATATTGCTGAAAATACTGCTATTTTCACTTAGTGTAAATAGAATCCATTGCTAATACAAGATTTGAAAAGGGAGAAAAAAAGTTTGGCAAGCACACATTCTTAACCACCTGCACCACTGGAAACTTTATGCTGTGGATCCCAGGGGAGCGGTTGGGGGTTCGGTGCCTTGCTTAAGAGCACCTGGAGGCATAGTATTGCCAGCCCGAGACTCGAGCCAAAACTTTAGGCTTAGGAGTTAAGCTCTCTAAACACTAGGCCACGACTTCCCCAAACACCATCGCTCCGAACTTTCTACCACGACTCTGCTGTTTTTCCGTTAGTTCTTTCTGTATAGGTTTGATTGACAGATGTCTTGTCCAGTCAGTGGTGAGTAATCCCAAACCAATGGCGCTGTCTTAATCTATACCTATTTGTCTATCCGGTTTGTCTGATTTGTCATTGTGTTTTCTGACTTGTTTTGTTTTCGGATTTGTCATTGTGTTTTCTGACTTGTTATTTTATTTTCGAATTTGTCATTGTGTTTTCTGACTTGTTATAATGTTTTCTGAATTGTTGTTGTGTTTTCTGAATTGTTTATTTTTGTTTTTTTAGATGTTGCATTTGCATTTTTGTTTTCAGAATTGTAATCTGTTTTGCACTCATGGCCACCGTATAGAATAGATCTGAAGACCCCGAACTTTTTTTTTTTTGAAGTGCCAGAACTTGTCTGAAACGAAACTTTTATGCAATGACATCATAAATATGCAAGTTAATATGTGATGCCACCCACCACCACAAGTCTCACAAAATCATGTTGGACAAAAAATTGACACATGTTAGAATTAAAGTAACATGTGTTATATTTAAAGACACATGCACACACATCACACACACACACACACACACACACATAATCAAATTCCACTGAGTATGAGTTTGACTCTGTTCTTATCAGGGGCACGACCCTGAGTGCTGTGTTGTTCTTTGATTTGAGAAGTTTTGCAATACTGAATTATATTATTATTTTATATTATATATATATATATATAATATATATATATATATATAAATATAATACCCAGACATACATACATCACATACATAGGCCAGAACATACATATTTATTTATTTTTTAGCTGCAGCCAGCAATAACAGAACAAGGCATCATCAAGTGAGTAATGTTACAAGCAATTACAATCAAACATACACAACATAATCTTATTCAAATGAGTAAGAGTTTGACTCTGTTTCAATCAGGCCAAAATGGAAGCAAAAGATCTTTGGATGGCGCTCAACACCAGGGTGTTGTAAAACTTCATCTTCTTAAAAGTGACTTTATTTTTAAGTTGATCTGCAGACTACTGCTCAAGACAAAAAAAATTCTAGGTTCATGGTTGTTTTTGTGGTTCTGATAAGATGACAAGTGAGAGTTAAATGATGTCGATTCAGTCCATTGATAAATAAAAAAAAAAAAAAAAACTTTTTGTTTTTTATGGTATCAGTTTTCATGAACCAATAAAATGTCTGTTTTTCTTTCTGCTTATTCATTTTCATTACAGGTTGTTATACAACCAGCCGATGGGTGCTGGTAGGGTGAGTATTATGTTTTTAGTACCAACCTATTGATTCTAAATGGTTAATGGGATGGAATGATTACAGCGCTGTATGTGTGTTTTTAATGAAGTCGGACAGATGTTGCTTCTGTGTCACCATGGTCAGCTCCAATCATTTGGGAGGGAAACTTTGACTCTACACTGATCGACTCTATCTACAAACAACAAAAGTCTCACCATAGCAACTACTGTCTTCGCTTTTGGGAAAGTGAGTCTTCATGATACCTTTCATCCTGTTTTAATAATTCTCATTTGTTTCGCCTCCTCTTTTTTTCCTTGTTTCTGGAAATATGTTTTATCTGGAAAATAAAGGATAAATTAACTATTAATTTATCTCCCTGTATTTGTTTTCTCTGTTTGTTAGATACACACGTTTTGTCAAAGATTTTCTGGAGTCAGCAGAGCAACATTATTTTGTTGGATTTCGAGTACATTATACTTGTTTACAGATCAACCAGAATCAGTTCCTGAAGTGAAGATGGGTGAAAACCGTAGTTTGACAGTTCAAAATGTTCCGAGTCTGAACCGATGGCAGGACATCAGTATGAGCAGGATGGAAAAACTGGAAAACCTAATAGAGAATGAACTAGTCAATTAGGCAGACTATATTTTCTGCCTTGACATAGATACTAAGTTTCTATGGCCGGTGTGGGGTGCGGAGACTTTGGGTTCGTCTAGTAGGGTGTGATACATCCTTGGTTCTTTGATGCTCCAAGGAGTCAATTCACATATGAGCGCAGACCAGAATCTAAAGCATACATTCCCGCGGAGGAAGGTGATTATTATTACGCTGGTGCTGCATTTGGTGGCTCATTGGAGGATGTACATCATCTCACCAAAACTTGCAGGGAGCAACTGAACATTGATGCTGCAAACTCCATTGAGGCAGTATCGGGCAAGAGGAGTCTCACTTGAACAAGTATTTTTTCTTTGAAACAAACCTAGAAACTGCTCTCTCCTGAATATATGTGGCGGGACATCAATGAAAAAGCAGCCCAAATAAAAATAGTTCGCTTCACTAATGTACCTAAGAACTATGCTGAAGTTCGTCCAAACCCGTAGCAACTGTTGCCAGTATTCAGCTACACTTACATGGTGTGTTCTCACAGCCCTCCAGTAAGACATTGTGAGTCTGTTAACAGGTAATACTGGCAACAGGGAAGACGACATCTGCCACCAAGAAATGAATAATCACAGAAATGTACAGATGTTTATGAGCATAATATGGCATCAGAAACAATATCTGACAAAATCTTTTTGAATGTTTGAATGTTTTTAAATGTAACACAATGGTGAATTATAAGGGCACTTAAATCAGCAAGACTTGGGCTTCGGTGATTGATAGTGAGGTTGCGGGATTATCTCTAGAAATTTATTTGTGTTTTGCTTTTAGAAACTATAATATTATGTAATTTGGTGCCCCCAAAGTAAACTTACAAAATAAACAAATAACACATTTACCCTATGAATGCTTAATACTAGGGGCAGCTGTGGCCTAATGGTTAGAATTGGTCACAGGTTCGAGTCTCAGTGCTGGCAGGAGTTGTAGGTGGGAGGGAGTGAATGAATAGCACTCTCTTCCACCCTCAATACCCATGGCTGAAGTGCCCTTGAGCAAGGCACTAAACCCACAGTTGCTCCCTGGGTGCTGGATATAGCTGCCCACTGCTCCGGGTGTGTGTTCACGGTGTGTTCACTTGTCACTGCTGTGTGTGTGCACTTGGTTGGGTTAAATGCAGAGCACCAATTCCGAGTATGGGTTACCAAACCTTTTGCAAATGTCATGACTTTACTTTACTTACTTTTTACTTTACTTTACTTTACTTAGTCATACACCAGCACTTGGGTTCACGTTGGGGCCCAAATTTAGTGGTGCATGGATTAGCAAGTCAGGAATAAACAAAATCTTTTTTACAGTACACAATCAAACTCTTTACTTCCTTAGAATCCCACTGTTGTGATGGAAACTCGTTACTCACTCGGAATCCACTCTGTGAAACTCACTGTAACTCATCAGTAGGAATGGGGGGAAAACAGTTCAGAGATAAAATAAGTGATGTGTCACACCTAAAAGTTGGCTGATGAAGTGTATTTGAATATCCGTACCACGAAGGCTGGAGCTTACTCTCCTTTAACTGAAGAAAAACTCCTGTTTTTTGGCATAGAACCACATGAAAATACTCTGATGCAGTTATATAAATTCTCTGGGTTCTTAACCACCAAGAAAATAATAAAGAAACACTTTACTTCTCTCTTCTGAAGCTCAAAATAGTGGCTGCTACATTGAGCTGCATTCACCCATTTATGGTTTTTAAAGACACAGAAAATCTTTCCATTATGCTGAATACCATCTTGGACATGAAAACTGTCACTATAATACTTAAACAGCATACAGTTAGGTGTCTTCCTCCCTTACTCAAACCAACAGCTTGACACCAAACTCAAAGGAACATCTTATTGGTTAACATTGTAAACACTTCAGGATACATTTTTATATTACAGTAATGTCCAAGTGCGCCTGGTAACTTTTGCGGTTTGGTACAAATTATGAAATACAAAAATACATAGGCTATAGGCTCACATGTTTAATCATTAAAAGATCGCAATATCAATTCAAACACACATTTTTTGGTTCAGGCGGCCCACCACCACTTCGACCACAACTATATTGTTTAGGTCCCGTTAACATATTTATGTATGTTGGGATAATGGTTATGTCCCAGATCTCCCACATTCTTCTGGCCTACATATATCGCGTGGAATGACTGCGATGACTCAACCTGAGTCTGGCTGACAGAAGTCAGCCACAACTGGACCAGAATCTGGGACGCATCTCACCAATGTCATGGGCAACGCACCTAGCCCAGATGTCCACCCACGCCATTACTGAGATGTGGCTCAGATCCGGTCCAGTTGTGGCTGACTTCTGGGTTCCGATATGGCCACATTTCCCCTTTCCAGATACAGCCACGCATATGTACCTTGCTCATCCAGAATAAAGACAATAATTTAGTCTAAATTGCTTTATTACAATATCAAAATTAGACAAATAGCACATATAAGATATATATAATATATATTGTATATATATATATATATATATACACCACACATAGAGAGTAAAGAAATCAAAAATACAAATCAAATTCATGTATAGATAGAGAATATAAAACAAATACATTACATTATTACAGAATAAAAAAAATACAAATAGAATATTTATAAACATTAGTTAAACACACATTTACATTACATTTAGTTATTTAGCAGATGATTTTATCCAGAGCGACTTACAAATGAGGACAATGGAAGCAACAAAAGAGCACTGATATGCAAGTGTTTTTACAAGTCTCAGTTAGCTTAACGCAGTACACATAGCAAGGTTTTTTTTTTTTAAATTACATAATAAATAATAAGAAAAAGATAGAATAGAATAAGAATAGAGCAAGCTAGTTTTAGAATCCTTTTTTTTTTTTGCTTTTGTTAATTGTATAATAAAATATAGATAGAATACAAAAAGATTAGAGAACCTACATGTAGTGTTAGTTTTTTTTTTTTTTTTTTTTTTTAAGAAATGTATAATGTATATCACATAACATTAGGGCTGTGCAATTTGTGGAAAATATCTAATTGCGATTTTTTTTACATATTGCGGATAGTATTTGATTGTTGCGATTTTTAATTTTGCAAAGTCAAGCTTCAGCTTAATATTGTCAATAGTGTGCAGCACAGTATGGGTTTCATTACCCTGCTGAAAAAAACTAAACAAAAAAAACAGTAGAAACCATCACAGAAATTCTTGTGATTTCCATTGAAACAATTAAAAAAAATCCTTTTTGTAGTGTGTTTTGGGCATTATTCCGATATGAATTACTGTTGTTCTATTGTTTCCTATCTGCCAGTTTACATCCCACCAATAGAATCCATCAAATACCAGTAGACAACCATTATGTTCACATTAAAACCAATATAATTCCCATTATAACCCTTAAATCAATTAAATTTTATTATTGTGTTTTGGGAAGGTGATGTGGTTTTTTTTTGGTTCTTTTGTTTTTTTCAGCAGGAAATATTATATTGGTATTACTACTTTTACAGAATTTACTTAATTACTGAATTTGGATGTTTTTTTGTTTTTATTTGGTTTTTTTTTGGGATTTTAAGAAATGTGCTGAATGTTTAATTTCTTCCAAGTGAAATTAGCAAAGCAGTAAGACTGAATTTACATTTGTGTTAATAAAAGAGACAGGGAGCGAGTTGACACAGGTTGTAGCCTTGTGCCAAGCCTTGTCCATATTGCCAGATGTGCTCATAGAGGTTTGTTTGTTTTTAATGGTGGGTGTTTACACAGTTGGCTAGAGCAGTGCTGATTGGGGAGAACGGAGGTGCGCTCACTCTATTGGTTAGTAAGGCTGCCATTCAAGGCTGGCAGTCATGCATATGCTCTGGAACAGAGTAATATCATGTCCACAACCCAGGTTTTGCGATTGGCCATTGGGAAGTCGTGGACCCTAACAGTTAGAGTGTTGGACTTGCAGTCCAAGGGGTTGTGAGTTTGAGTCTCGGGCCGACAGGAATTGTAGGTTGGGGGAGTGAATGTACAGCGCTCTCTCCACCTTCAATACCACGACTGAGGTGCCCTTGAGCAAGGCACTGAACCCCCAACTGCTCCCCGGGCGCCACAGCATAAATGACTGCCCACTGCTCCGGGTGTGTGTTCATGGTGTCTGTGTGTTCACTGCTGTGTGTGTGCACTTTGGATGGGTTAAATGCAGAGCACGAATTCTGTATGTCACGTCACTTTCACTTTTTCAAAAATAAAACAAACAATTTTAAAACATAAAACAAGCAATTTTAAAACATTGTAATTAAAGGCGGACTCCCCTTGTTTTGTGTGAACCCTTGGTATTTCTAACTGACTCGATCCTAATGATATGAGTGGTCTGTTAGGTTTATATTCAGTGAACATATCTGCAATATATTTTGGTCCTAGGTCATTGAGTGATTTATAAACGAGTAAAAGTACTTTAAAATCAATATGTAAATAAGTAAATACAAGTAAATAAACAACAGAAGCGAGTCAAATACAAGTAAGAGAAGTGTCAACAACAGTTATATGTAATATTTGTGTGATTTTAGGGACTAAACTCACCTGAAAGCAGTGAAAACAGCAGCGAGAGACGGGGTGTTTCCTCATGACATTTGCAGTGTTGCACCCACTGATCTATATATGACTATGTATGACTATATATTCTATATTATAGATCAGTGGTTGCACCCCGTTTCCATGGCAACTCCTTCCGCTCCGCACGCACGTCCATTAAAGCACGTCACGCAATAAAGGGGTCATATGATGCAATTTCAATTTTTCCTTTCTCTTTGGAGTGTTACAAGCTCTTGGTGCATAAAGAAGATCTGTCAAGTTGCAAATACTAAAGTCTCAAATCCAAAGAGATATTCTTTATAAAAGTTAAGAGTCAACCGCACCCCCCTAAAACAGCTGGTTCTAACATGCCCCCACATGTCTACATCATGATATGGGAAGATTTGCACAACGCTCACACAAAGAAAAAAGGCTTAGCTTTTATTCTCTTTGTTGCCGCTGCTGCCATGTTGTGGAGAAGCTGTGTGTTTCGTTGTGAAAGCGAAACTACTTTGTTTTGCCTTCCAAAAGAGGACACGACTAGAAATCAGTGGTTAAGTTGTATTTCAACGCTGTTCCAGAACAGTTCAACCCAAATATTCAGATGTGTGCCGCGCATTTTATGGAGGATGAGGAAAGTTTCCTGAACCAGTAGCCTGCAATGCATGTGTGGCACAATGGCTGTTTCTATAAAGTGGGGCAGTTCAAACTTTCCAAGGACAGTCTGGCACTTCTGACTCACAGCCTGTTTTTTATATTTAAATAAACTGCCACTGATGATTCAAACATGCGTTTTGAGCAGTGGAGTAGGCTTGTTGTTTGTTTTTCAGATCACAAATGCAGACATCGTTTTATGTTTACGCACCACGATATGCCACATAATGCATAAAAAGACAGTATAAGTCATTATAATAAGTAATTATGTCCACATTGAATGCAACAAATGCCTCGTTTGTAATGTGTTTTTGTCTCGTCTAGTGATGTCCGGATCGTGAACGAATCTTTCTATTTAACCGGATCTTCTTAGTGAACCGGTCAAACCAGTTCACCAAATCGAACTGAATCGTTTGAAACGGTTTGCGTCTCCAGTACGCACTAATCCACAAATTACTTAAGTTATTCAGTTTATAAATGTGCCTTACACTCCCCTTACGTTAAGGGGTGTAACATTTCTGTCACAAGCTTGAGGCATTCGGCCAATCACAACGCACTGGATAGCTGGCCAATCAGAGCACACCTTGCTTTTTCAGAACGATGAGCTTTGTAAAAATCGACGCGTTTCAGAAAGGCAAGGCATAGAGGAGAAACAATAATGTACATTATATGGAAAATAATGTGTTTTTTGAACCTTAGACAGCATAAACACATTGCATTACACCAAATACACAAAATAATGTTATTTTTAGCAGCATCATATGACCCCTTTAAAACTAACGCGTTTACGTTACATAAATAAACATATCTCCCTTATTTTTCCTGTAAAAGTGGGCATTTGTAAATTTAATGTGTCTGGCTTCCGGTGTCATTCCAGCTATATTAGCTGTACAAACAGCTTGTTTTGTTGTTTGCTATTGCAAACTGGTGTATCTTACCATGTTATTTTAATATATTGTGAACTACTGGTTTGTAGTGCAAACAGTTTTTTACTGTTTAGTGCACTTTGTTCTTCTCATTATTTCCCTATAACCACGATCATAAGTCTCACACATTCACATACAATTGCTTGGTGGATAGAATTAGATCACTACATAAACAATTCAAAATGTCATTAAATTATGACATTGCTAATTTAAAATTAATTTTGTAGGTCAATGGCCCAGTGCAAAATGTCAAGCCTGCATGTGTTAGTGTGACAAACCGGCACTTTTATAGTTTAAGATTTTGTATTGTTGTTTTTATGAACACTCATATATATATACAGTTGCATCATTGAACTATTTAAAATCAGGATATGGTGTCACACCAGAGCACATGGTTTTCAGATACAAAATGGTCTTACGTTTTCAGAAATGTATGGATGAAAAAAAAAGATTACCATTTACTAAAATAGTAAATTATACCAGAGGTATTTATTAACATTTTTATGCTTTTATTTTTCATATATAAAAGTTGTCATTTATTGAACCATGCTTGAGACAGTCACACCACAGGACAATTTTAAGATTTAGCTGAAAAAAGGAAAAAAATCAAATAACACTGCAGCTTTATGACAGGTCCGTGTTCATAGAAGTGTGTTCGGTTTCCATGGCCCAATGCGAATAAAACTAGATTTAAAAAAAAGACACGATATTGTTGGACCTGACGTTTTATTCTTATCGAAAACAAGAAGTGATATGCATGGCCGTGCCCAGGCTTCGGAGGTATGACTATTTTTAAATCATACCCTATTTACTGCATCAAAATTTGTTACTTTACTATATTTTAAGGGTGGCTCTTATGAAAGTTTATAGCATGATTTGTGAAAATGTAACTATACTGAATGATATACTTCTTCATGGGTAGCCAGGTATTGTGTATTTCATTTCATTCTATAACCTACTTGTTCTTCAGATCTGTGTGTGCTAGTGTTAAATGCTACTGTTTCTGACAGCGTTAATAACGTTTATGACAGATAATATCATGATAATCTTTGCATTTCCATTACTACCGAATGTTGTATCCTGTAAGCAAAAACCTGTCCATGGGCTTTTTTTAAATTGCTTTCAGTTTAAGTGCCAGGGATGCACTGTTGCCAGATATTGATACTAAAACAAACAAAAAACTGAAAATAAGTAAAAAAATAAATAAACCAAAATTATTTCAAATCTTTTGCAAATAAGATAAATTATAGATATCACAGACTATTAACTGCAACTTCTTACTTTCTTAACTTTCTAAAGTGTTAAATTAAGTGGAAAAGTCCAAAATCGCTTATAATAACTGGAACTGGCAACACGGAGGCTGCGCCTGTGCCCTGACTCTCAACTCTCTCAAGCCACGTTCACTCCGCCAGCTTCTGGCAGCAATCATTTTCATACCAGGGATACTTAACATTCTTGCAAATTGTCTAAACTGAATTATACACGTCATGCAGGCATTCAAATGAGGAGTGTAACACAAATTAGTCATTCAAAGAACAAATTTTATTTTTGAACATGAAAATTTTACCTAGGTAATAGCTGGTTACGGACCTGATGATATGAGTGTGATACATAAATACACTATTAGTCAAAATGTTTTGAACAGTAAGATAGATCCAATAGAAATATCTAAAGATCTGCATTTATCTGAAATAAAAAGCTTTTGTAACATTATACATATACCATTCAAAAGCTTGGAGCTGGTGATAGAAATTAATACTTTTATTTAGCAAGGATGCTTTCAATTGATCAAAAGTCACGATAAGGACATTTATAATGTTACAAAAAAATCTATATTTCATATAAAGGCTGTTCTTCTGAACTTTCCATTCATCAAAAATTCCTTTTTTATTATACAAATCTGTCAATCTGAGGCATTACTATGGGTTGCGTGTGTTTTGCTTGACTAATATTCCACAGTCCGTCAGTGAGTGGGTCACCGCAAGGAAAAAATAAACTAAACAATATTTTTTAACTTTTTTTTTTTCATCAATAATCAAGGCTAGTGTGTCGATAATAATTATAATGTGTCTTTGTTTTTCTATTTGAATATACTTTACATTATGTTTTGATTTATTCTTGTTAAATGGCCTTACAACATATTGTGACATCTTGTGGTTGTCAATGTGTTGCTAGATTTTTTTTATTTGGAGTTAATATATTTTGCGTCTAAACACAGCCCAGACATCTCGGCTAAAACCAGGCTTTATTTGGGCTGTCAGTGAAAATTTAATAGACGTCTAATCATAGCCCAAGATAGCAATCCATCCAAACAAATTAAATGTGCAGCTTTTATTAAGAAAAATAAAATTTTTAACCAACTTGGACAACTTAAGACAATACAAAATGATAAAAATGCAAAATAATTAATGACAAAAATAAAAATATTATAAATACAATGCACTTAAATAGAAATATTATGATATATATATATATATATATATTATATATATATATATATATATATATATATATATATATATATATATATATATATATATATATATGTCAGGGTTCTGTCACTTCAGTCTAGTGTCATTCATGGTTTTGTGACAGAGCCCTGACACTCCCGTCATGTCATTGTTTTCATGTGAGCGCGCAGCTTCGAGACTGCTCGAGCCGTGTGCTCTCGTCTGCGTGTCTTGTTTCATGTTGGAGCGTGGTGTTCGCATCCCGGCACTCTTGTCTTGCTGAGTTTCGGTTTCGTGTCGGGGACCGGCAGGGCCGCATTAAGACTATAAGGGGCCCCTGGGCTTTACCTCTTGAGGGGCCCTTCCAGGGCTCGACAATAAGTACTGCCCGATTGCCCGAGGCTAGTGTGAATGACGCTCGGGACAGTAGACGGAACTGTCACTTGCCCGATCGGGCCAGTGCTGTAGGGTGTGCGTTATATGTAGTCTATGATATCGTAATTGTTAATTTAACGATCTGATATTATCGAGTATGCATCTCACTTTACAAAAAACAAACAAAAAAACACCCATTCTGTGCACGCATGCACTACGTGACGTAGTCTAGTAGGTTAGACTTGTGCACGTGATTTAGTCTTAATGCCTCAGAATTCAAATATGCCCCTGTATATATTTCATATAATTAATAATTTAATATCTATGTTAACCAATATTACACAAAGAGTGCCGTTTTTCTCCAAATATTAGCATGATTACAAATGTGATGATTTTATTCGGCGTAAAGTTTAATAAACAAGAACTTAATATCAAGTGACTTACATTTTAGACACCAAATCATCTGTTTCGCTGTATTTCGCCAACGAAAATGGTTCCAAAGTCCACAGAATTGTTTTGCGTCTCTGAGCAACACTTCCTGATTGAATCAGCCGCTTGAATGAATGGTTGAATCTCAATGATTTGCTCATTAACAGTGATTCGCTGCCACCTACTGGCGGGTTTAATTTCAGGTTTAAAGTGTCTTGATTTTTTTAATAATTCCACAGTATTTAACGTTTTATATTTTCAACATTAAAAACTTTTTTATGCATCTGTAACTGCTCTTGAATGATAAATGTTTTTTTAATAAAGTTTAATCTATTCTATAGTTATACATTAGATGACAATGTCTGTACCTCAAAATCTCCTGTTTAAACCTACATGAAAAACTTGAAAAGCACTATTTATTTCATTTATATGTTTGTTCTGTTGTATTTATTTATGCTTTTACTCGTAATTTGATTATTTTTAACTATTTATTACTTACTGTTTATTTGTCTAACAATATTTAAAAATATAAGTTAATCTAGTAGCTTACTGTCATTAACCTATTATTGAGGTGAAATGTAACAAAGACAATGAAAAACAATATCTATGCTTATTTTATAGGGCCATTTTCTTGTCTTTTACTCTTTTATTAATTTTTTTGTTGTGGGCAAGTAAAAATTTGAATCACTGGCCCGACCGGGGTTGAGCCCTGCCCTTCCTTCATCCATTGGAACTGCATAATTAATCGTTAAAAGTGTTCCACCCCTTTTACTGTTAGGCCGTTTTTATCTATTACACGTTTACCCCACCAGGTGGCAACAAGTGACTGTTAAATATGCATTTGTCATGGAATCATTCTCAATTTAATTCAGTATTGCATGATGTCTGTGAGGGTTTTTCTGCACACGAGCTTAGGGTGTGTCAGTCAACACGAGTACAGAGATCTTTTTTATGACTTATTATTGCGATTAAAAAGTAGTTTTAACATCAAGCACGTCCTACACGATTTTCTCATTCATGCATTTTTTTTTTTGTAAAAAACGAAATGTGCCCAAATATCTTGCTTTAAAGAAGTAATACGAACATCAAGCGCAATTAAGCGTTTGCTTCTGAAGGCATACGCAACTTTAATAGTAACAAGAGTGCTTTATTTAAATCATTATGTTAGTATGATAAGGCCTATTTAATTACATGTATGCAGAATCTTCATCTTTCCCTAGGCCTGCGTTAAAATATGATGTTAGTTTCGGATTTTTTTTTTAACAAACTGTTCTGACGTTCTACTTTATCTTGTGCTGTTTTTCTTTTTTGCGAACCACTGTCATATTTACGAGACATTGCTGTCACATTAGATTAGCTATTAGATTAGTTATTGTCATCATTAGAATAGGCGGCAATTATCTTATAAAGAATTCAAACGTAAGTATGTCACGTGAGTTCGATACAGGCCAATAACTGAATGCTTTCAGACAATGATGAATTTTATTGGATTTCAGAAAATTAAATAATGCCCACTGTGACTGATGATTGCAGGGTTAATTGAGTGAGAGGGTTTGACTGACACTTCTCGAGTAGGACTTGCAACGCCCGCACGTGCATTCAAAGCAAAGCGATAAAGCGTAATTTTAAAGGGACAGCCAACGAATTATAAAAATCCGATTACAATATTTTCCGGCATCATCGGGGCCCTCCCCCAGCCCGGGGCCCTGGGCTTAAGCCCAGGTAAGCCCGTGCATTAATGCGGCCCAGAATGCGCGCGCACATTATTAAAACAACAATTATGATGTTATCGCAGACGATATATATCGCACACTCCGCACCCACTGTCTCTCTTTGACTAATTTGTGCAAAACCTCTTGCTAAAATGTCAAAGCTTCACTTTAACCACCAATGCAAACAATCCAGTTATTTAGCTTACCTCTACATGCTTGCGAAGGGTTGATGTCTTGTCGAGATTTTATAAGCTGCTAGTTCGGTCTCCCTAGGTAAGCACAGCTACACTGCATAATAAAGCATAAATATGGCCAGGGGTTCAGTTAATTTCCTTCGAGTTCAACTTCAGAATATGACGGGGTTTCGTTTTCAGCTGTGTCTGCACCACTAACGCCTGTTTTGTCCGTCTGCATCTTTCTTGTGATTTTAGCGCCAGTTTGCTCTCCTGACTATTATTTACTGCCGTAGTTTCCAGGGAGCGATTTTTATTTATTTTTTACTCAGTAATGTGTTTTAAAATGTAGCGAAGTACAATACTTCGAACAAAATATATTTAAGTAAAAGTAAAATTACAGATTTTAAAAATTACTTTAAAAAGTAGAAGTACACAAAAAAGCTACTCAATTACAGTAACGCGAGTAAATGTACTGCCACTGTGTGTGTGAAAATCTGAGTGTCACTGTTTGTGTGTCACTGTGTGTGTGTGTGTGTGTGAAGGTAAAGTTTGCCAGAAAACACTACTCATTTAGTCAGTTTATCAGCTGATAGGCTTGATTCTCATTGGCAGCATAATAATAATAATAATATAATAATAATACATATCAATTACATACATAATGCACATTCTTTTGAGTTTTTAGAGCTCATAAACATAAAATTGCTTCCTGAAATGACTGCTCCATCAACAAACAAAAAGCTACACCCACTTCAGCCCATCATTTTATTGAACAGACATGTCAGGTGATATTACATGTATATATTTTATGAGGTGAGATGGGTGAGGTCCAAAAAAACAATTTTTGCCACTAGATGGCGGGCCAGAACATAGTCAAAGGATAATTTAAGAAATTGATAAAAAAAAAAATAAATGAAACTAGAATTGCCTGTGTGAATTACAGTGAAATATATATATATATGAATATATATATATATATATATATATATATATATATATATATATATATATATATACACACATATATATAGTTTCATTTTTCATCAATTTCTTAAATTATTCTTTGACTATGTTATGGCCCGCCATCTAGTGGTGAAATATATATATATATGTATATGTGTATATATATAGTATATATATATATATGTGTATATATATATATATATATCTATATATAGATATATCTATATATATATATATGTGTATATGTATATATATATATATATATATATATATATATATATATATATATGTATATGTGTGTATATATATATATATATATGTATATGTATGTATATATATATATAGATATATATATATATATATATATATATATATGTATATGTATATATATATATATATATATGTATATGTATATATATATATATTATGTATATGTGTATATATATATAATGTATATAATATATATATATATATATGTATATATATATATATATATATATATATATATGTATATATATGTATATATATATATATATATATATATATATATATATATTTCACCACTAGATGGCGGGCCATAACATAGTCAAAGAATAATTTAAGAAATTGATGAAAAATGAAACTAGAATTGCCTGTGTGAATTACAGTGTCTTTTTTAACTGGCAGTGAGCTGTTACTCTGTGTTAAATCCTATAGTAAGACAGTCAATGGGTCATTCTACAGAAATGTCCATTTTTCTGTTCCTAGCCTTTACAAAATTTTACAATTGAAAAACACATTAGTGTTACAATTTTTGTAATATTTTAAAATAAAACAATATGTTATTTGAACAATTAGACCTTCTTGCGCCATCAATGTGCCAATATTTGTTTTTAATTAATTATTAAGAATTACAAGCACCACAACACTGCTCGCCCCCACAGCCATGTACAGAGGGAAAATGCTTTATTTTGCAGCCACAAATTGTTTTTTCTACCATTTAAAATACAATAATGTATTCATAACTATCAAATATATGATATAAATTGCATAATAAAACAAAATGCTGAATAAATATTATAAAATATATAATGAAAACAGTTGTCCCTGAAGTTGTGTCACTGGTGTTACCGTTTGACAAAAACCGTTACCGTTTGAAATAAAAAAAATCACACTGATGACATCACTTGACTTCCTCCTTCCTTTTTTTTTTAAAGATCTGTGAAAAAAGGCCCATGTTAAGTCCACTGTTTCTTTTCAGTTATCAGAAATGTTCTCATTTAACTCAGGATTTCATATGAAGCTTTTAGTTGATGTCACTGGTATGACCTATTTATTGTTAGGGAATTGTAATATTATTTTTATTATGATTGTGTTAAACTACTTAATTTAGTGAGTATACCATGACTGACAACATCACTGGATGTTACTGTCACTGGTGTTACCTTCATTATGGGTAACACCAGTGAAGATCAGTATATCAGGTCTTATGTATGTCACTGGGTGTTACTGTGCTGTGTTACTGTACTGTTTTTTTCTTTTCACATTAAAATAAAACAAATCTCCTTATTTCTTGCATTTTTATTATTTTTCTGTAACTCTGACTACATGTGCTGGAAAAAAAATCGAGAAAAAAATATTTCATAAAATCTTTTAATATTGAAGGTAATTAAAGAAGGTAATACCAGTGACAAAAAAAATGGTACATGTGGTCTTGAGATAATTGAACAAAAAAGCTAAAAAAAAAAAAAAAAAAAAGAATTAAGCTCTCATTTATATGTATTAATAAAGTCAGAAGGTAATGTGGTCTAATTTTAAATGTTAGAAAAATAAATACATTTTAAGACATTTTGCCATACCAAAAGTGGATGTTTCTGTAGAATGACCCCTTTAACAAAGCCAAATCTGTGTGGTGGTGTCCGGGTTTTACACTGGATAAATTAATAAAGCAGAGTAGTGACATGTAACCTGGCAAGTATCTTCATTCACCAACCGCCTTGGTTAAACACTCTTATGTGGGAGATATGGTGATAAAAAAAAAAAATAAATAAATAAATAAATAAATAAATAAGAGAGGACTTGAAAAAGCCCATGTTTGAGTCATGCTCCTAACGAAACTATGTTTTATTTCATTTCCATATTGTGAATAATAAATGTGTATCATTTTAATTTGCTTGTTACACAATGGAGCCTAACTTATTGTAACACTTATTTGACATATACTACTTTTACACTCAGAATTATTCATTGGCATCTTCATGTGCTAAACTGCATTTTTTTATATTGTTTGCATGCTGGAGTTACGCTATTATGTAGTGTGCAGAGTGATGTTAAAGGTCCCATTTTGTCAAAACTGAAATTTCCTGGCTTTTTTCAAAATAAATGAGGTCTAAGGGTTAAGTAACTACCATATAAGTTTCAAAACAGTCAATCCACAGACAAATGCACATACCCTGCATAAAGTAGCTGTGCCTTTTCACAAGCGCTGTGACTTCTGTAAAAAGGTGATGTCAGAACTACACAGTCACTTCCTTTCAGCCACCACCCGAGCACTGCCCATCGTCCCACCCTCCTTTTGCCAAACCCCCAGACAACATCACATCCATTCCATTGCTGAGCAACAACAAAACGGGAAACATGTTTTTTTTTTTTTTGGGCCACGGGGGCACCTGTTGCAGAACCACTGCCATAGAGGGTTAAGATGGGGAATTAATGACAACAGAATGTCAGGAGGCCAGTTTAATGCCTCATGTGAATGATGCTCCTTTTTACAGGTGCCGGTCTAACGCTTTATCAAAAGGTTGCTTCTTTTTACATTCTGAAGTCTGTTTCATTATACTACAACTTTTGAACCTATACAAGTAAGGGAATGATCACCCCCTGCTGGCCGGACTAAAACTAGCTCTAGCAGCAAGCGGCCTACCAGCCATCAGATTGTGCTACCAGCTTCAAAAAAACACACAAAAAAACAAAGTCAAATTCATAACTGAGGTGGGGAATTCATGACAACAGAATATCAGGAGGCCAGTTTAATGCCTCATCTGAAGGATGCTCCTTTTCATAGTCTAAAGTCTGCGTCATAACACTTCTGCGCCCATTCAAGCCAAGGAAAGACCACCCCCTGCTGGCTGGACTAAAACTAGCTGCAGGAGCAAGCTACATTTTTGCCATTTTCATTTCAGTCATTAAAACATTGTGTCTCAAAAAGAAATCAAATTTATCCAAGACGGGACTTTTAAATCTCCATCTTACATTTTTCCAAACCTTTGTTACATTTTAATCACAAAAAAATATTTCCCAAAAATCAATTGCTTTTGGTCTTAAAAATACAAGATCACATATACAAACATAAAACATTTTATGCACACAGCCATTTAAAGGAATCTGTTTATCATTTCTTTAAAAAAATATTTTAGGTTTCTCATTTCCTGTTTCTTTAACTTCAATGCTTTTAATCCATTGTAGTGGCACAACTTCTTTTTATTTTAGGTATAGCTCCTTAATCAAATTTGTTTGTTCCTTCTAGATACTTAATTTTTTCAGCTCAAAGCATGATTTATACAAGTACTACAACACTTATTCACATGCAATCGCTCTCTCAATAATTCATTCAAACAAATGTAAACTTACAGTGCTACTTCATCTGTATCCGATTTCGAATGAGTAGTAATTTGTAAGAAATGCATCGATCCGTAGGTAAAATAACTGATGAAAACAGTTATTTTCATCAGAAACAAAATTTGCACTGCAAAAAGCAGCAATTATACCTTTTAACAACCATGTTATTAGCTTGTCATGTGGTACAAAGAAGTTTGCACACTAATGTTCCTATAAGCCACTTTGAAACTCTCCTGTTATTTTTAATTTTTTTAATATACCTGATATTTAAAAAATACTGAAATACTTTAGACACAGAGTGAAGGCGGATTTGTCACAGGGCATAGTTGCATTTTACTTTAAAAAAAGCTTTACTAATCAGTGACCAGATGAGACACGTGTGTTTATCCAGTGAAGAGTGACTGATGAAGGAATGCTGCCATCAAAGGCTATCAGTGAATATACTACTGAATTAAATGAATAAAACATCAATAAAAACTTAAGTTGTAGTTTATTTTAATTATTGTAATTTCAAGCTATGTACATTGCTTTTCTGATTCTTGATTGCTGTACATTTGATGCAGAGCTTTTGTGGTGGAGCAGGTGACAGCGGCATGTGTAAAAAAAGAAAAGAAAAGTTATAGTTAAATATTTTTGTTACTTATAATACAGAAATCAAATGACATTGTGCTGTTAAAATGACTGCTTGTGTATTATATGTGTGCATCTTTGCAGGATCTGAAGTGTCTGCAGACTGGTGTGAGCAGTGAAGATGGAGAAGTCCACAAGCAGCATCCTGGAAATGGTCCAGTACCATGGATGAGATGCTCCATCACTCCACCTGCCCTTACTGCCTCATCTGAGCTTGATGTTGCTGTGGTCTCTTCATCACCAGTGATCCCAGTGCCGGCGAGAGCATCAAAAGACCAAAAGACACTGATGATGTGATTTTGTTCAAGTTTGTTCTGCTGGTTTCTGTTCATACAACATCAGTCAATGAAACCTGAGTTTCAGAAGCTACAAAAAAAAAGAGCTTCTTAATTTCATGAAGAATCTGAAAGTCCGTCTCCATTGAATGATATTGTATGAACAGCAGGACAAACTTGACCAAAATCACCTTTTGTGTTTGGAAAACACACACACACACACACATACACAGACACACACATATATATTTTATTCATTTATTCATTAATTGTTTCATTAACATGTGCATTAATTCATTACTTGACTGAAATTGAGATGTATTCATCTTTGCTGCATTTGTCTAGTAGTGTGTAGTCATGCAAAACTATGACATATAAAAAAGCAAATTACATTTTGCTAGTTTTTACTAAAAAATATAATTAATTATTGGTCAGCATTTATAATTAATATTGTTCATAAGTGTTGGGCTAGCAATGCATTCTGAGGTAATCTTAATGTTTAAGTAGTAATACTTACATTTTTCAAGTGTAAAATCTACAGTCTTCTCCAAAGACCTTTTGATCTTTGAGCAGTTGCCTGACATCTCCTGCACCTGCCGCTCTTATTTTCTTATTATTATTACTGCAGAACTTATAATTACATATAAGCTCAGGGAAAGATGGTAGGATCTTTAACAATGAACAATCATAATGACAGAGAAAACATAATTATGATGGGTTTGCATACATCATAGTATGAGATTATATACACAGGAATAAAAAATTAAATATCTTTGAATAATCATAAAATTCATATAATCATAATGCATTAAAAATTGCATTTGTTTTTGTTTTTGTTATTTATAAGCCTCAGGGATGAAACGAATGAGACATTCAACAAGAAAAAGGGGAAAACAAAGTTGATTTAAGCCAGTTTTGTGTGTGGATGAACAATTTTGCACATAAAATTAAGAAATTTAATAACATATTCAAGAGATAACGATTCTGGTTTTTCATAATTAATCTTTAAGGATTAAACTGTGCGTTATAGAAAAATATATAATATAATAATATAAAAAAAATAAAAAAATAAAAAACTTAAATCAACCCAAAATGTATTGGTTATACTACAATCACAAGGGCAGCTTCTTCAACGTCCAAAAATGAGCAAATTTCACCAGCATAAAAATGTTTACAGATAGATAAATTAAACCTGTCGCTCATATCTTTTAAGTTGTTGCACTTGTTACAACGTCATAGATCACATGATAACGTAAACCGGATCTATGGATGTGATGGTGACAAGAGAACTCCAGAAAAGTATGGAGTCAATATAATATCACATATATACGCAAAAAAATAAAGTTTTGCAAAAGAAAATAAAGTTTTGCAAACAAAAATTAAAGTATTGAGGAAAATAATTTTGCTTTTTGCAAACAAAAATAAAGAATTGCAAAACATAAATGATACCGCGCGAAAGCAATGATTTTGCAATACATATTTTCCATGGTCATATCTACAATTTTATTTGCAACACTGATTTTATTTTGCGCGTCAGTCTAGTTTGAGCTTGCGCTGCAGGTTTTTCCTGTGCGCTTCATTTTTCTGCGCGTCTCGCTTTGTGGCGCTGTTTTGACGTGGGGGTGGAGTTAAGGGGCAGGGGCGTGTACAACAGGCCTCCCTGGAAGTGACGTCATCGGTCCGAGACGCAGCTCACTGATCCAGGTACTGTCATGATGAGCAGATGCATGCGAGTGGATCGCTTCCTTTTATTCACTAGCATTAAAACATGCATGGTTTCGTTTTATTAACTTTATTAACAAATGTATATGTGTATTAGCAGCGTTTGCTCAAGTTTAAAGAAGTTGTTACCATGCACATCTGTTGTTTATTTCTCTCGATGTGCACTCTTTTACTGGCATAAAGTTGGCTTGACGTTGGACGTTCGATATTCGCAAATCTAGGGACCGTCTCTAAAGTTACATGCGAAACTACTATACACTTCTCTAACGTCAATAGCATGAAAGGAGAATGACTAACAGTCATGAAAACAACTGTTTAACTGTTCATCCAGGTGTCAACTATAATGCCACACCTTTTATATTTTTTGATTAATTATTAAAATAAACTGTAAATCATATGTAAAATATTGCTACTTTTCATTACACTTTTCATTAAAAGTGCACTTTTTAGAGGATGAATTTTAACAATAACCCTATAATACTAACTACTAGAACTATAAATGAATAATTCGCTAGTTCATTTGTAAATGAAAACACTAATTAACAAAGAACGTTAATTAGGTACAAGCAATACACGAATTAAAAGGGGAAATAAGCATAACAATAAATATAAAAATATAGCCCTATTTAATATAATAGTATTATCAATTATATATACGGTTAGCCTTATGAATAAATGAAGATGCATTTATATAGCGTTGATTATAATGTATTGTTGTACACCACAATTCGCTGTACGATCATGTGGGGGGTCTCTCCTCAACCACCAGCAGTGTGCAGCATCCAATTGGATATATTATATATATATAATGATCAAAAAATAATAAAAGCCGTATATGCACAATATATTACATAAAAAGACACGATCAACGGACTGTGGGATGGATAAACATATTTGATCAATCTCTGATAATCTCAGGTTGCTATGGTCACGCGGGTTTGTTTATGCATTAAAACTCGTGGAAAAATTAAACCAAAAAGAGTCGAGCTTCATTTTTTTTTTTTTTATCTTACAATGACAGTCAGTTATTAATTTATGCCAGGAGTTATGTAAATGAAAAACGAAAAGTCGAGATCGATATAAAAACTGGAGTCGTAGACCTCTTTAATGATGTACGTTATAGTTTATGAAGTGAATTGCATAATTTTACATTAAAACTAGCAGTAACTCTGAACTAATGTGAACAAAGAACGCTTCTGTGCGCTGGCGTCCTCCCACAGGTTAGGATCTTAAAACACTGTTAATACACATGCAGTTAACCAAATGAAACAGTACACATTTAATGCTATAAAAAGTGTGTGACTGGCATAAAGTTGGCTTGACGTTGACACGTTCGATATTCGCAAATCTGCCGGGACCGTCTCTAAAGTTACCATGCGAAACTCTATACACTTCTCTATAGTCAATAGCATGCAAGGAGAATGACCTACAGTCATGAAAAACAACTGTTAACTGTTCATCCAGGTGTCAATCTATAATGCACACCTTTTATATTTTTTGATAACTTTATTAAAATAAACTGTAAATCAAAATGTAAAATATTGCTACATGGGTTGTCATTACCGAATGGCTCAAATTTAAAATATGCCATAATTTTGAAGCTCAATAGCATTTGAACAGAATGACTCACTTTCATAAAACAATACTCTAAAGTGTTCATCTAGGTGTCAAACTATAATGCGACACCATTCATTTTTCATAATTATTCAAATAAACTGTAAATCATATGTAAAATATTGCTACTTTTCATTACCGAATGCACTTAAATACAAATTTGGGGAAAGCTCATCATAGCATTTGAACAGAATGACTCACTTTCATAAAACATCATGTAAAAGTGTTCATCTTCGTGTCAACTATAATGCCACCGTTCATATTTTTCATAATTATTCAAATAAAACTGTAAATCATATGTAAAATATTGCTATTTTTCATTGAGCTTTTGAGCTTTAAATTAGTGTTTACGTCCATTTGGTAATGAAAAAGTAGCAATATTTTACATATGATTTACAGTTTATTTTAATAATTATCAAAAAATATAAAAGGTGTGCATTATAGTTGACACCTGGATGAACAGTTAACAGTTGTTTTCATGACTGGTAGTCATTCTCCTTGCATGCTATTGACGTTAGAGAAGTGTATAGTTAGTTTTGGCATGTAACTTTAGAGACGGTCCCTAGATTTGCGAATATCGAACGTCCACCGTCACGCCAACTTTATGCAGTAAAAGAGTGCACATCGAGAGAAATAAACAACAGATGTGCATTGGTAACAACCTTCTTTAACTTGAGCAAACGCTGCTAATACACATATACATTTGTTAATAAAGTTAATAAACGAAACATGCATTTGTTTAATGCTAGTGAAATAAAAAGAAGCGGATCCACTCGCATACATGCTTGCTCATACATGACAGTACCTGGAGGGGTCAGTGAGCTGCGTCTCGGGGGGGCCGATGACGTCACTTCCAGGGGGAGGCATGTTGTACACGCCCCTGCCCCTTGATCCACCCCCACGTCACAAACGCGTCACAAAGCGTGAGACGCAGCAAAAAATGAAGCGCACAAGGAACAAACTGCAGCGCAAGCTCAAACTAGACTGACACTCGCAAAACCCCCCCCCCCCCCCCTCCCCCCTTGAAATTCAGCTGTTGGCAAATAAAATGTTAGATTTTATGACCATGGAACAATATGCTAGTTGCACCATGAAATGCATTGCTTTCGCGGCGGTAATCATTTATGTTTTGCAATTCTTTATTTTTGTTTTGCAAAAAGCAAAATTATTGGATTCCTCAATACTTTAATTTTTGTTTGCAAAACTTTATTTTCCTTTGCAAACGTTATTTTTTTTGCGTAAAGCGATTATGTATATTATATTGACCTTCTCCATAGAAAAGTGAAAGTACTTTAATTTCAGAACTATTAAAAAAAAAAAAAAAAAAGATTTTGAATGTTATCACTTGAATAATTGTCTTTACTTTGATTTTTGAAATCATTTTTCTATACATCTCTCAGCTCAGGGTGTGTACCAGCTGGTTTTTAAATATGCCATTGTGCAACCGCTTCTAAAACAGAGATAATTTTGGATCCTTCAATTTTGTTCTAATTTTAGACCTATATCTAAACTCCCCTTTTTTATCAAAAGTTTGGGGGAAAGATTTGTTTTTAATCAACTTCAATCATTTCTAGATGAATTTAGTATTTATGAAAAATTTCAGTCTGGTTTTAAGCCCTGTCACAGTACAGAAACTTCGCTTTTAAGAGTTTCTAATGATCTTCTTTTAGCTATGGAATCTGGTAACACTGCTGTTCTAGTCCTTTTGGATATGACTGCACCCTTAGCCCTTTAATGCTTTCAATTGTATTTGACAGACAGAAGTTTTTCTGTTCACCTTGGTGAATTTTTCGTCATCTGCTGCCCCTAGTGCTTGTGTAGATGCCACCTGGTAATATAGGGTTTGTATGTTTCGTACATTTACAAAAAAAAAAAAAAAAAAATATATATATATATATATATATATATATATAGTATATATATATATATATATATATATATATATAGTATATAGTTAATTATTATTTTTTTTTTTTGTAACTTTTATTATATAATATATATATATATATATATATATATATATATATATATAATATATATATATATATATATAATATATATATATTGAGATTATTTTTTTTTTGGGTCTAATGGACAGTATTTTTTTTTTCTTAGCTGGCTAAGAAATTAAATACACGGATAAAAACAATTTGTATATTCTGTCATTATTTTCCTATATTTTCGTCATTGTTTAATTTTATGATTTAATGTACTGAACTGTTTTTTACATTTTTATCATAAAGGAGATAATATATTTTAGTTTCTATAGGCTAATGTAATAAAATGATATGTCAGAGTTAGCATCTTTCAGATATACTTCATTTATTACCTGGAGATTCAGAAATTCAATGACCCAACAACTTGACTGAACAAACAAATTCAGACGCAGTCAACAGATTCCAACAGGGCTAACACACTGATCCAACAAACTCTGACAGGCTTGTTGTGTTGAATTTGCCTTTAGAAGCTTTGTTCCTATCAATATCAAACAGCAAAACAATCTGGATGACAACTGAACAGCCAGTCCCATAAAAATTTACAAATGGCCCGTGCCCGTTCTTATGGCAAGAATAAGGTGGATAAAAATAGGTAGCATTTGCAAAGTCCGCTCTCATGACTGCCAAATGAGCATTTGCTGGTCGCTAGCATGAAAACAAGCTTTTTTAAAAACGATATTTGCACATAATAAACCTGTTGTCAGATTAGGATATTTTATTATAAGGTTCGGGAGGAGCAAATACACTATACATTATTGATTTTCATCATTGATTGATTTTCCAGTATAGATTTTTACACATGGGTTTTGTTTAACCGGCCTTTTAAATTGCGCATTGTATTTTGTGTTTTTGGGTTCCAGGGTTAGCATCATGTAATGGCGATACTGCTCATGTCCCTGAAAATTTCTCGCAGTACGCTTTTTCCATTGTTTTCGGGGCTAGTGATATTGGGGGGGGGGGGGGCTGACAGTGGCCTAACTGAATCAACTATGGCATGTACAATCTACCAAAAGGGGTCTCATAAACTAAACAAGTTATTGTCAATTGATTATTATTAGATGGAATTATTATTATATTATGTTATTATTATTATTATTATAATTACGGAACAATCTTCACAGATCATCTTAAATGAACTTAAACTTCGAGCTCAATCTCAGTTGTGATGCGTGTCACTGCTTTAGTATCCTTTGTGTTCTCTTTAGTGTAATTTTTTTTTAAAAATATAGTGGAAATAATGTGCCTCTTTATTCAGTTTGAATCACTTATCAAAAGTTGCCAAATAAAATAACAATAAAAAAAAGCTAAATTTGTTGCTAGATGCTTTTGGAAGAAAAAAGCAAAGGTTTGAGTCTGACTGGGGAGTCAAATGGAGGATCCCTGATAACCTCAGTCAAAAGGGTCACAGTTATTTAAATGTCTTTGTGTGCCATTTCTTTGCCTGATAACAAAGCAACAAAGGCCCCCGTGAATGAAGCAAGTATCTACATGCTTGTAATTATTTTAGGTGGGGTCCATGCCTATTCAGTATGCCCAGTCATGAAAGCTGTCAAAAAAACAAAACAAAACAAACAAACAAAAAAAACCTACTTATCTACTCCTGTCAATATTTCTTGTCTGTCCTCCAAATTATCCCAACACGCAGGCACTAACTACACTAAGTATGTACTAATACTTTATGGTCTCCCGAACAAGGTTTTAATCCCGGCAATACATGCCCTCTCTCCCAGAAACAATATTTGTGACAATTCCAATTCGCAATCTTAGAGCCAGAGACAGTAGACTACAGGAGACTATTATTTAAAACTATCGCCGTACTGTAGCCTGATTCACAGGTTTCTATAATAAGTTGTTGTTTCCTAACTTGAGTGGTACGGTAAGGTTTTCGCAGGAAATTCAAAGCATATTGCTGCATCATTACGTCACATTTGTAAGTTGTAGGCTATCGCATGTGAGGAGGACTCTGCAGGTGGCGGATCGTTTATAGCCTTTTCTCACAGCAGTTAGAATAACTTTAAATGTCAAAAAAGAATTGTGGATGGCGGATTGTAATGCAGAAAAGGATTAGAATATAATACTCATTATATGAAACCATGTGAATGAAAATTCATTTTGGGGGCGGCAATCTCAAACGACTGGCTGACGCCAGCCTAAAACGATGCTCAAGACAGTTGGGCCCACTGCTGCGCATCGTCTACGAAAGCTTATAACTTTAGCACGTGATATTTTAAATAGCCTTGTCCAGTTAAAAAACATCAAAAGAGTGTACCACTCGCATTCAAAACACAATGACAACTGCGAAAACGCAACTGAGTATCTACTACTCTCACCTCGGAGCAGAAGCGCAGATGTTCGCGTGCCCCTACAAGGCAGAGAGCCGCTTCTGCATCAGGACAGCTAACCAAAACCGAGCTCTCCCTACGCATCTCCTAGCCAACCTGAGCGAACAAATACCAATTTTCTCTTCCCCCCCACTAGGTTAAACCACGTAAACAGATACAGTTGTGAAAGAGCCCCAATTCCAGCCACATTCTATGCACAGGTGTTCTGTGCGCACAGGGCACATGCAGAGATGCGTCTCAAAGGCCTTACAAACACCGCGTGATGTCCCTCTTCTTGCTCTTTTACCAAACGAATTACAATGCAAAATTATGTCAAAACTGTCGGAACTGTATGTCTTAAGTGAAAGTAAACAGATGCAGAAAGCACAAAAGATGTGTTATGTATTATAATGGATTGCACATGGTCCTCTTAAAGTAACCGCAGCTAATTTTTAAGCTGCGGTAATGTAAATCCAAGCAAACAAAAGAAAGAAAATCACTCCCTGCTCTGCTGACTGCATGACTATTATATTTATGTTTGTTAAACCTAAATTCAGGCAACGATGACCCATGATCAACATCAGTTTTTATTTCTTTTTTTGGGGGCATGTAAAATACAATTTGTTTTATTAAAGGTCTTTTAACATATTTCAATCATGCTGGTCTTGGCGCACGTATGCTGGGCACATGATTTTGCTTCAAGGCTTGTCATGTGATCTATTAGTTCAGTCCTGAGCTAAATCCAACATGGCTGCCAGGGGGTGGGAGAACATTCCGAGTTTGAGTAAGCTAATTATAGATTAAACTTTACTTTTGCTTTTGGAAAAAAATTGATGCTTAAACGCGCTACACATTACTTCTGAACATTGTCTTAGGGTGCTGAAGAAAAAAATTGAGTCCTAGGTTATGTATCTTATTTAGCACATTTATGAAAATGGCTGTGACTCATGAGTCCCGTTGCCGGTTGAGGGTATAAAAAAGGGATTAACCCTAGTTTTAAACATCTTTGTATTCTGAGGGTATTTTTTTTTTTATTTACAAAATTATAAACATTCCACGAATTAAATGGTTGTAATTGTAAGAATGTTTTGGCATATAGACATAAGTTTGGTCTTGTGTTTTTGTTTTAAAACAGAAAAAGTTTACTTTCAACAAAATGATTTACAGTTACTCTGTAAATCAAATGTCCCTCTAAATTCTTTATATCCACAAATATGTTACAAAATAACTTTTTACTCTATAAAATACATTCAAATCAAAGTTCATATGTCTACCAAGTGTGTGTTCTAAAGTTTAATTTGATATTCACAAAATTCGTAGCGTCCACTTCGATGTTAGGTCGTTGGTACCCAAAAACATAGCCACTGGTTGTTCGTTTATGCTAGTCACTCCCTGTATGCAATTTTAACAATTTCAGTCTCAATATCAAAAGAACAGGTTGGCAGATGGGACCTGTTGAGTAGGGCTGTGCAATGTAACTCGCATTCGTGATTGGTCATGCCCATCTCGTCAGTAATTAGCCGCGGTCCGTGATAGATAGTAAATCCGTCCGCCTCATCTCTAACCGTGGGGCTTTATGCTGGAAGCGGCGTTTTCACTACACAGCGCCGTATTTCACTAACCAAACTAGCGAATGCGGATTAATTGCACCGCCCTAAACCGTGAGACTCATCGAACTTTCCGATGATATGTTGTTTTGTCAAGATTAGAAAAGTTTTTCTATAGTTTTTTTTTACAAAGTTGGGTTCAAGTATAATTGTGTAATACACAACCTTACACCAGACCCCCAATAGCCACGAGGAGCATGCTAAAAGAAATTAAAGTCCCGATTGTTAGTGGTAAAATGTAAGGTCCGGCTATAATTTTCAAGAATGGTTTTCACACAGGCTGAATCTTGAGATTCTGTTACGCTTATTGAAGGATTCAATATTGGTCCACCTTCCATCAGGTAATAGTAATAGGATATAATTGTTTTAAATGCAGGCAGTGGGCAAGGAGGCCCGTAACAGTTAACAGATTAATGACTTGGTCCCTTTTTTTACCCTAAGCAGGCCCACGTCCACAACTATCACAATCCAAACTATATTAATCATCTTTCAGAAAATTTCTTTTGGATATGTTTTACTTAAGCTCAGATGATATAAAAAAAGGACATGAAATTTTTTTTTGCTTATTTTCCACTCTTGCCTGTTTAAGGGTTAACAAGAATTAATCCACAGTCAAACCAAAAAATATTCAGACACCAGATATAATTTTTAATTTATTTATTTAATTTTTTTTTAACTAGTGGGGTGCAGGAACACTCTAGTTTTCAGTGGTTCTCAACAACATGCCCTGGAGTACCCCCATCACTGCACATTTTGCATGTCTCCTTAATCAAACACACCTGATTCAGGCTCCACCTGCTCATTAGTAGAGATTCACAGACTTAAAAATGGGGTTGTCAGACATCCAAAATGTGCAGTGTTGGGGGTCCTCCAGGAATGTCGGTTGAGAACCACTGCTATAGTTCATTTTATATAAGTGACTAAGGCAAAATAAAGTACACTGTGACATTATTCCCCCAAATTCTTCATACAGTGGACTACCAGTAAAATTGATAAAAAAAAATAATAATAAAAATTGGGACCAAAAATTATTCAGACACTTTGACCTGACCATGTTTTCCTTGTGTTTTTTTTAGCTAATGTGGCCTTTTTACACCACAGACTGAACAAAATAAAGCATTTCTTGGTAATTGGTCAACAAATTAATTGATAGGTGTGTAAATATTTTCATACTAACAGTTTATCTGAATTTTTTGGTCGATTGTAATCCATTACATACCTTTCTATCAAAGTTAAACTGACATTATCCAGATTGTGAAAAAAATTTGGTTTTTTTGTTATTAGTTTTTGTTTTTCTTTTTTACCATTTTCTAGACTATAGCAAATAAACTGTGATAATATGAGAAATGTTGAAGGTGTATGATAAATTTTGGTTTTTGACTGTATATTTAATTTTTACAATGAAGACTATGCAGTGCTATTTTATATTTGATTATTTGGTTTCTGTACTTGGACACCTACAAAACCTGAAAAAACTTAAACATTGTGTAAATAGCACAAATAAATAAATAGAACGGACATACAAATTAAACAATTTCAAACAGGGCCCCGGGGTACAACCTGCACTGGGGCCCCGCAAACCCCAGCCACGGCCCTTGGGTATGACAATTAGAGATTAGACTGTACTGAAATTTAAATCTACAACACTAATACACACACTCTATACTCATAGTCACGCAAAGCTGATATAAATAATCTGAGAATAAAGTATAGCAATAATAATAATTTGCACGGTTTGATGATGTGATGTGAGCTAATTGATTGTTTCACCATTGTTAGCGTGATTTATTGTAATGCTTTTCTCCTCAGTTGGTCAGAACAAACATGGCAGGACGTGTTACTTGTTCAGATGGCAATATATGGTGAAAAATTCTTATTTGGTCATATATTTCAAGATGTAGGCTAGAATCTGTGATTATTAAGCATAGGATTGACTGACTAACTACGCATACTCCTCAAAACAGTAGATTCATCTGCGCTGGAGCCGTGCCAAAGCAAGTAAGATAATTCCACAAGAAACTGCAATTCCAGGTTTTCAAACAGAGATGGTGACAAAGAGGCAAAACTTACAGACTGCAGCTTTAACCAAACAGTTCAACTTTACTGCAAAATAAAAGCACTGCATTTTTTTTTTATTGTTAAATATAATATTTTATATGATACGTTAATAAGAAAATATTAACATCAAATCTTTATTTAGCCGGTGTTTCGTTATTGTTTATTAAAATGATTCTCAAATGTATGGAATATATATTTAGCAGTAGTTGGACAAATAAGCTAATGAAAATAACATGTTTATTACAAAGTTCTTCAAGTTCTGACTGACTGAATGAATGACAATCTCTAAAACAATGAACTTTATTAATCATGTCTCTCAATTACATCTGGCCAAAGAATTTAATCTACATCACAATGCCTATTCTCAGAAAGCCATGCATCTAGCATTCTGCCTCAACATCTCCACAGGCCTCTTCCATTGCAAGACTTACTTTTGTTGGAAGGATTGTGATCATAGGAGGAGAACTACTCAACTGGATTCAGGAAAGGAGAATATGGAGGCAGGAACACCATTCTGAAATGTGGGTGATATTCAAACCATTCTTCCACCAGTGCTGAATGATGAAATTGGACATTGTCCCAGATAACTACGAAACTTCACTCCATTTGCTCCTGATTGACCTGTGGAAAGAGGATTTCACTGAGAGAGGTAGTTTTTTTTTTTTTTGTAATGTAGGATAGGTGTTCTTGGGCCCATACAAAATTGTTTTTCAGTGTTGTATGGGCCCAAGACAGCATTGTGTGCCACAACACCCATGAGATGGAAATTGCTGTCACGGTTTGGTAAGGCAGGGACCCAGATTGCAGAATGTACATGGTGAACGGAGTTTGATTTAACAAAAATAGGAACACACAAAAGGATGAGGCAGGAAGACACTCCACACAATCACGACAGGAGAACAGGTTGGTCGGGCATAGGGTGGTAGCTCCAGACTCTGTGGCAAAACGGGGGACTAGGTAGCAGCTCAAGGAACCACAGGCTTGGACCCCTTGGGGATGGTAACTCTTGAAGCACCAAAAATCTCTGTCAGGTCAGAAAGAATCAGGCAACCAGGAAAGACTTTATGCTGTGTTCACACCAAACGCGAATAGAGCGTTCTGGCGCGAATGATTTTCAATGTTAAGGTCAATGTAAAGACGCGTTTACGCGCGTCTGGAGGTCTCGCGGCGCGAATGAGGCGTTTAGCGCGGCGCGGTAGACGCGAATATCGCCTCATTCGCGCGTCTAGTTCGCGCGACATGACGCGAATTGAGCGTCTGGCGCGATACGCGCGTTACGGCGAGCGAATGTGCTTTTTTGTGCATTTATGTGTTTGACGCGAATTCGCGTCTGCCGCCCGAGTTGAAAAATTTGAACTTTGGCGTCAATTCGCGCCGCGTTAACCAATCAGGAGCCTGCTCAGGAGTCACTCATTCAACATGGAGGAACGAATGATATTGTCAGTGAGCAGTCACCCGGAGCTATATGACAAAAGTTCAATATTTCTATAGACAGGAATAAAAAGAAACTCGCTTGGAAGAGTGTGTTTGTAAATACACATTTAACTTTTGAGTCACGTACATGTTTATCGACCTGCGGCCTTCCCGCCGTTTTTTACAACTATTTCCCCCCTACTTTTCGCTAACAAGATAATGTGTTTATTCAGAGGACTGGTGTGCAGGAAAAAGTGGAAAAGCCTCGAATGCTCCATCAACATCAAGCCATCATACACACAAACAAACCGCCTAGCACTTGCCCCTCCCACAAGAAGCGGATTTCGCCTCGGACCCGAACGCGCGTCACTTTCGCTTCACCTTTTGCTTTCTACGCGCGTCTATTTCGCTCTAGACGCGACGAATGCATTCAAAATGTTCAAGCGGCAAACATAGACGCGGTAGACGCGAATTTGACGCTCTATTCGCGTTTGGTGTGAACGCAGCATTAGGAAGCAGGGCAGGACCAACCCTTCAGACACACACAAAGACAAGACAACAGGAGAGACAAGAGATAAACACAGATCATAAGTAAAAACATTTGAAACTATGACTAGGGAGATAAAAAACAAGTAAAGTTGCAAAGGAAAAACAAAAGTAATAATAATAAAATAAATAAATAAATAAAAAAATATATAAACTTGAACTTATGAAAATAAAAGGATAACTATAGGAAAATTGGCTAAAAAATAAATGACTGAACTACAAACAAAATAAAGGCAAGACAGCAACCTTGCTGAAAACTAGAAAGAAAAAATAAAAGGTACAAAATCAAAAGGTTCAAGGACTAAAATAAGACGAACTAAAACCATAAAGACTGCAACTAGACTATAGACTTAACACACGGGAACCAATAAAAAAAAACTAGAATTAACAAGCAGGAAACTAGACTGGATGCAATATACTGAAAAGTAAGCTATAACAAGACTAAAGGCATACATAAAACGAACCAGCAAAGACTAGAGGGAAATGAGCACAATATAAAGGGAGCAGAGCACAAAAGGATCAGGTGAACACAACTGGACAAACAAGGGTAACACTAAACAAGGGGCGCGTGGTGATTGAAAATGAGGAAGACAAGACAAGAGGAGCACATGGCCAACACAAAGACCACCGCCATGTGCTCAGGCACAAAAACAATCAAAGACATATTAAACAAAGACAGGACAGGACAAGACTGTCAGGGCAGGATCCTGACAATTGCGGGCACACATGATGTTCCCTTCTCTTTGTCCAAGGACACTGACATTGACTTTTTTAAAAATTCCACTGCTATCCAACTTCAAAATCCTCTAGAGTCTAAAAAAAGGACAAACGAAAACATGTTGCTAAACATGGAGTTTCTCCTACTTTGACAGAGCTGTATTATAGAGATGACTGAATTTTTCCATAGTGTACTACTACTATTGACGTATAATCTCCAGGAAATAGATATCTTGTTTTTTTTTTTTACTGTAAAAGTGCAGTAAATTGTGTGGCTTTCACATAACCTGAACAACGTGGAATCGCAAACTCCTTCACTCTCATCAGAGTTCTTCTCAAAGGGGGACTTTTGTATACTTGCTTCATCTGGATGGCATTTCCTCTTAGAACATGATCAATTGTGGCAAGACTGCATTGATGAATGCAGGCATTTCTGGTGGGCCGACGCACCTAAGGGGGCTGACAGAATGTGTTTTTTTTTTTTTTTTGGCCGAGGACTACCACGCCATGAACAGCGAGCAGCCAGTGGCCCTTGGTTTGTCTCTTGTATTGACAGCGGTAAACCACCCAATCACAATGCGCTATATACGGAGCGATGAAGTTTTTTTGTTCCGCCTATATAAATATTGCTTCACCCCAATTTCTTCCTCAGCTTTTCCCACGTTTTCACAGCAGCTTTTCAAGAACAGGCTTGCTCTGCAGTGAGTGATGCAGGCCAAAAAGCCAGGCAGGAGGAGAAAGAAGAGAATAGATTGAATCAGTATAGTGCTTGATAGGGAAATCTTTGCCTGGACAAATCCTTTTTAAACAAAAAACAACAATCAAAAAAAACATCAAAAAAAAAAAAAAAACCCCTCCCCACCCTGAGTCCCTTCATCGTTTTATTTCTATTTTTATATATCCCAACCCAGTGGGCGAACATGGCCGCCGTCGTTTATCACCTCCAATGCAATTTTGTCCGCTTCCGTTTTAAATAGTTCCTCCGGCAATAATGGAATGCCCTGGCCCCCCCTCCTCAATGGGCAGTCATTAATCATCTCCAGGTTGTTGACCTGCCTCCTGAGCAACCTCTGTGTGGTGGTTAATTTTAGGGATATAAACAACCGGGTCTCCGGAAATGTGAACACTGCTGCCTCCAGTAACTGCTGGGTTACATTTCTGACAGTCGTTAGGCTGCCCTCATCCCTACTGTTAATCCCGAAAGCCAGAATCACTTGCCGCACCTTGGCAAACACCTGAGTTTTATGTTTCACAATATTATAAGCTTGCGCAAACAATTGACTTCCACCTCTGCCTCATCTATGGGAACAAAGCGTCCCACATTTGAGTCCCCCATGATCACAATGGATCTACTGGGGGGCCAAACTCCAATTTTGTGTACTTGCTCCCCTGGTGCTCGTGCCTCCTATGCAAACTCTGGGTCACAGCCCAGGGGTCTAACCTGACACCCTTTGTTCCCTTGGCCTAGGACCCTTCGGGTCCCCTCAAAGAACACGCAGGGGGACTTTTCCCCAAAAGCCCTCCCCCCGGGCGAGGCCCTCCACCCAGGAGGCCCTCCACCCAGGCCCCCTGCCTTCAAATCCTCTGGAGCCTCCGGCTGCACCTGTCCCAGTTCCGCGGACCAAGACCAGTCGATCCCTTGGCATGAGGAATCCCTCAACTCTGGCCTTGGCCCCTTCCAGGGCCCCTTCACAATGATTATGGAGAATGTCCCCACCACTGTGTGGAACCAATCATCCGGTTGTGATGGAACGCCTTCACAAATTTATTCAGGCTCTTTATCAGCCTCCGAAACTCTTGATCTTCCGCCATCTCAACTGACATCTATAACAAAAATAACTGACAGAACCTCTCCCTTAAATTAACCTGACACTCCACTTCTTTCCTACTCCCACACACATATACACACACACACACACACACACACACACAAAAAAAAAAAACCCACAACCCCCTTCCCCCTATACGTTATAATTAAATCCACGGACCAGGAGAGGATAGGCCTCTGTCCGGGCCATGCATCCCCACTAGGGCCTGTACGGGCCCGATCCGCTCCCCCTTCCTCCTCCCCCGGCTCTGGGCCCAAGGAAAAAATTCAAAAACCCAAAACAAGGCCCAAATAGGCTCGTAAGACCCCCCTGTCTCCCCTTCCTGGGAAAATTAGGTGCTGCTGAAGCAAAAAACCAAATAAACCTCCCTGCCCTAGTCAGGACCCAAACACGGGTCTCCTCATTGGAAGGCAAAATTTTCTACTACTAAGCCACCTGGATGGATAATCTAATCTCGATTCGAACAGCCAATCTCAATTCGAACAGCCGAGTCTTTACTTATTTTCAAAAAACATCTAAAAGAACTCAACTTTTTCACCAGCACTTGACCAACTAATACTAGTACTTACCTTTTCTTGTCTATCCTATTCTTGGAAAAAAACCTTGCTACGGGTTCTGTGCTAGACTAACTGAGACTTGTCATGGCACTTGTATACTGTTGGTTGTTTCCGTTGGTCTGATTGCTTCTGTTGTTCTCATTGTGTAAGTCAGTTTGGATAAAAGCGTCTGCTAAATGATTAAATGTAATGTAATGTAAATGATAGGGACTCGCAACAGAGTCCATTTGCTGCTCACTGCAGAGCAAATGGGTGGAGCTTTGACATCCAGTGAGGAGGAGCTACACGGACGTCCAGTGGGGAGGAGCTACAAAACGCAGAGGTCACCATTTGGAAAGATGGCGGAGCATGGTGACGGTTTGACGTAATGGGCAGTATGTGTAAAAACTACAAAACTTTTAAAGATAATCTGAAACTTTGAAACGTGTAAATATATACTTAGACTTATCTCGACATGGACAGGCCAGTTTAAACATAATAGAGTGAAAGATTATCATTTGTACAAGTGTTCCTGTGGCTCAGTGGTATAGAGCATTGAGTTAGCAGCGCAAAAGGTTGTGGGGTTCGATTCCCAGGGAAACATGTTAGGTTAAAACGTGTTAGCCTAAATGCACTGTAGTTGGTTTGGATAAAAGTGTCTGCTAAATGCAGTAATGTAATGTACAAGTATATACAACTCGATTTTAAACTATTTTACCTCAAGAACAAGCAAAAGAGAATTCGATTCGGTGCTCGCATGCTTTTTTTTCTATGCACACACTAATGCATATTTTTTTTTATAATCTTATTTGTATGTGTCTGTTCAAAAGCAAAAAAGAGACAACATTGCACATAAAGATTATAAACAAAAATCCACACGCATCCACATTTCTCATAAACATAGTCGGGTTATGTCTTAAGCAAACGAAAACAGCTGAGAAAAAAATTTGGATGTGTTTATCTTTATACTGGATTCATGCATAATGTCTTAAAGGGGCAACAGCCTATAAATACCTGCTGCTGTTATTAAATGGTAATCAAACAACAAAACACAGCTTTGACAAAGATTAATCTATAATTAATTTATACAGTGAACACTATGCAGTGTTATTTTTTACACTTAATTATATAGACATATATATATACAGTGAAACATAATTTCATTTAACATGTCCCTTGCATTGTTAAACCTTTGGAAAGTCTGAATCTCAAAGGTTCACATACTTTTGCACACAAGGATACTTAATGTATTAACTAAATAATCCAAAAATATTCAGACTATGGCCTGGTTTCACAGACAAGGCTTAGGTTAAGCCAGGATTAGATTAGATAGTTCAATTAGGACATTTAAGTCATTTTTTTTTATAAATGTGTCTTAGAAAAAACATACTGTGTGTGCATTTTGAGACAAAATAAAGGCCACTGATATATTTTAAGGTCATTCAGAGCAAGTTTCTTTCATTTGAATCAACTCAGATTTCATATCTTAGTCTTGCATTAGGCTTAAGCCCTTGTCTGTGAAACTGGGGGTAGTGTTTTCTGTTAATCACGGCCAATATTTTCACTGAAAATATACCATATATCGGCCTAGAAAACTGCAACTTTTAAATTTTCCGTTGGTCATAGTACACAATGTAAATACAGAAGAGTCAAACTTTAAATAGGAAAAATATCGAAACTCTTTGTTCATTTTTGAGTGAGATGGTAATCAGATTCAATGATCTATGCTAAGCTAAGCTAAAAGTGCTACCACCAGACCCGGAGATCGGCTGAATGGATTTGAATACGGTAAAACTCAACTGTTTAACTCTAGGGCAGTTGGAAAATGAGCCTATTTTCAAAAATAGTGGAGTGTTACTTGAAGGTACTTATATGTACGGTGTACGGCTAAGGTGTCAAGCTGTTGTACCCCAAAAGGTACGATTTTGGCCCAGTTTTTTCTGTGTGGCCTGGATGAGTGTGAGATTTCCCGGCCTGAAACTGCATCCCAGTCCGGCTCTGGTTACATCAAATATTAGCGGTTTACCTGCCAGAGATTCAGGCTTCTCCCTTGTGGACACTAACATAATAGGTAACTCTGGCCCCAGAGAGTGATTGTAAATTAAGTTTACATGAAATATGTTTGAAATTTCAATCTGTATCTTCTGAGATAATATGATTTCATTGTAATCCTTCTCATAAAGTCATTGAATTCACCATTAACTATTCACCTGTTTAGCTTTGTTGTCTGCGTTTTAATGTTAGAGAGATTTGTTGAGAGATAACAAGAATGTATTGGAAACATAGAGTAGGTACAATATAATTACAGAAACGTACAACATAAATTCAGTATATTTACATAGTTCTTTGCGGGTTGTAAACGAAAGCGTTATCGTTTATAAATATTTGAATATGAACTATTATTGACAATATCTTCGAAATTATACATTATTGATGTCACACTGAAGTTGTGTGATTTTCATAGTAGTGCACCCTTTAAGCTCAACTAACAATAATATGAAGTCTTTAAAAATTATGGATTTTAAAGTACAGTCCAGTAATACATTGAAGTAATACTGTATATCAGTGTAGCACACAATCTTATACATCTAGTCAGCTAACTATGTCCTGTAGCATAATATTTCACTATCTATCTATCTATCTATATCTGTCTATCTATCTATCTATCTATCTATCTATCTATCTATCTATCTATCTATCTATCTATCTATCTATCTATCTATCTATATAAGTCTAGAATGTGTGACTGTGTGTGTTAGCCCTTTAATGGACTTGCCATCTGTCCAGGGTTGCGTTTCCCAAAAAGCATCGTAAGCCTAAGTTGATTGTAGATCCACTGGTAGCAATGGGTCTACAATGTACTTAGGCTTACGATGCTTCTGGGAAATGCAGCCCTGGATGATTCCCTGCCTGGAACTGACTCCATCAAGCAGCAACCCCATAGGACAAGCACTTTGTAAAATGAATGTATGCCTGAATTACTTATTATTTTTGTCTTCCAATATCTGTCCTGCGTCCATTGCCACTAATTGTCCATCCTGATTCTAAGCAAAATAAAAATTAAAATAAATAAATAGGCAAAGCTTAATAATCATGGATACATTAGGCCTCACATTATCACTTCACACAATCAATTTAGACTAGCAGACTTTGTTTTTACATCATTATCGTGTAGAGTGCTTGAGGTCCACAATTAAAGGGTGCATGTTAAAAACTTAAAAGTACATATTAGTACCTAAATGGTGCGGTACTTTTTTCTTAAAGTAAAGTTGGGGTACAGAAGGTACAAATTCGTCCCTTTGAGGGTATTGCCCAGCAGTGGCAAGCTGTTGTACCCCTATACAGTGGTGTGAAAAAGTGTTGACCCCCTTCCTGATTTCGTATTTTTTTGGATGTTTGTCACACTTTATTGTTTCAGATCATCAAACAAATTTAAATATTAGTCAAAGATAACACAAGTAAAAACAACATGCAGTTTTTAAATGAAGGTTTTTATTATTAAGGGAAAGCAAAATCCAAAACTACATGGCCCTGTGTGTCCAAAAACATGGAACAGTGGAGAACCTTCCCAGGAGTGGCCGGCCGACCAAAATTGCACCAAGAGCACAGTGACGACTCATCCAAGAGGTCACAAAAGACCCACACAAAACAACATCCAAAGAACTGCAGGCCTCACTTGCCTCAGTTAAGGTCAGTGTTCATGACTCCACCATAATAAAGAGACTGGGAAAAAATGGTCTGCATGGCAGAGTTCCAAGACGAAAACCACTGCTGAGCAAAAAGAACATAAAGCCTTGTCTTAGTTTTGCCAGAAACATCTTGATGATCCTCAAGGGAAAATATTGGGACCCCAAGACTTTTGGGTGACGAGACAAAAGTTGAACTTTTTGGAAGGTGTGTGTCCCATTACGTCTGGCATAAAAGTAACACTGCATTTCAGAAAAAGAACATCATACCAACAGTAAAATATGGTGGTGGTAGTGTGATGGTCTGGGGCTGTTTTGCTGCTTCAGGACCTGGAAGACTTGCTGTGATAAACAGAACTATGAATTCTGCTGTTTACACAAAAAGTCCTGAAGGAGAATGTCCGGCCATCTGTTCTTGACCTCAAGCTAAAGCGAACTTGGGTTCTGCAGCAGGACAATGATCCAAAACACACCAGCAAGTCTACCTCTGAATGACTGAAGAAAGACAAAATGAAGACTTCGGAGTGGCCTAGTCAAAGTCCTGACCTGAATCCTATTGAGATGCTGTGGCATGACCTTAAAAAGGCGGTTAATGCTTCAAAACCCTCCAATGAGGCTGAATTACAACAATTCTGCACAGATGAGTGGACCAAAATTCCTCCACAGCGCTGTGACAGACTCATTGCAAGTTATCGCAAATGCTTGATTGCAGTTGTTGCTGCTAAGGGTGGTCCAACCAGTTATTAGGTTTAGGGGGCATACACTTTTTCACACAGGGCCATGTAGTTTTGGATTTTGTTTTCCCTTAATAATAAAAACCTTCATTTTAAAAACTGCATGTTGTGTTTACTTGTGTTATCTTTGACTAATATTTTAAATTTGTTTGATTATCTGAAACATAAAATATAAAAATAAGAAATCAGGAAGGGGGCCAACACTTTTTCACACCCACTGTAGGTATTTTTTTGTTGTTGTTTGTTTTTTTTTCTGTCCTCCAACAGCTCATATAAGCATATCAAGGGTGTGCGTTTGAGTCCAGAGTTTCCCAGCAAATGACCGTTAAAAAGACGTCCCTCCGAAACGTCCCGTCATGGTTGAAATATGTCCAAAATGAAAGTTGAACGTACGTCATCTGGCCGTGAATTCCACGTCTTTTCTAAATGTGTCCTCATCTGGATGTTTTTAAGATGTGTTGCTGCATAATTTAAGTATAACCCTGCATATAAAATAATCACGCACCCATTGTGCAACATCGTGAAAGGCACATCTGAACTTGACAAATGTTCTAAAAAGGTCCAAAATCGGTCCAGTCAGACCTGAACATCTATAAAACGTTTTAATCACTTGTATCACAAACAATAACACATTTGTTGACTAAAACTAATTTTTTTACATTAATGTTAAGCAGCTATTAATCAAACAAGAAAATAACAAAAGTACAGGAGCATAGTGAATACATATGTAACTATTTAAAAAAAAAAAAAATCTAAATGTTTACTCTCATTTTCTTGGTCCACAAACACCAGGCTCTTCCAGGAGTGAGCTTCATGTGTTCCATCATTGATGCATGGAAGTCAGAGCTGTGGCAGTACTCATTTTTATTTTTATTTTCTAACAGTCTTGGATTATTGTTAAACATCCATAAATCAAACAAGTAAACAACAAAAATACTGGATAATGGTTAGCACGTGTGTAAATGTTTTTAGAGTTTGTTAAAGTTGTTTATGCCTAATTTTTTATATCCACAACCCCCAGCACTTCTGTCCTCAGCATGTTCTGGCATTGCTGCATCCACGTCTGAGTCTGTATCATTTGAGCTTTACCTCTTCACAGCATCTGAGGAAAGAGAATATGGATATTTTAAAAATAATAATAATAAAATCAACAATAACATGGACCTGCTTATTTTGAAAATGTCTTTATGTTCCTACAAATAAATGTAAAATACAATGGAACAAGATTTTACGTCCGTTTCATAAATGTAGCATTAGAAAAAGGTAATCAACATGTATTACATGTTATTTTACTCTAGAATAATCTTATGTAAGTAAAATATGTTCTGCATTAAATATGTGTTAGATTAGTGAAAAAAACAGCATTTTGTCCCCTCCCGCATCACCACAGTGGGTCCTTGAGAAAAAACTAGGTGTAACTCTGTGAAAGTTAACAGGACACTTCTGATAAAGACAGGTGGTATTTTAGAGAACGTCCCCTGAATAGATAAAGGATAACAATAAAAATAATAGACAAGGAACAAGAGATTTTTTGAATGTCATAAGGCCAAAATTACCTCGAATCACATAGTATAAAGGGGTAGCTATGAATGGCTTCTTTTCAAGTTGGCCACCACCCCTCATATTGAATTTGGCCATCAAGGCATTTGACATATTTACATTTAGTCATTTAGCAGGTGCTTGTGTCCAAAGCGACTTACAAATGAGGACAATGGAAGCAATCAAAATCAACAAGAGACTGTGTGTGATTATTTTATATGCAGACTTATATACTTAAATTAATACATTAAATTAACAAAAATAGACATCTAGAAGATGACACATTTAGACGTCCAGGGACGTGAAGAAAAGACGTGTAATTCACGGCCAGTTCAGTTTTTCCTTTCAGATATATTTTTCAACCATGACAGGACGTGTCGGAGGTACGTCTTTTCAATGGTCATTAAACATCCAAATGTTTGCTGGGTTATTACACATACTGTTTTTGTTGTTGTTTTTTTGTTTAATGTGTACACTTTTTTTTTTTCTCCCATTGTTGATATTTAAAGCTGCAGTCCATAACTTGTTTTGGTTAAAAATGATCCAAAATCAATTTTTGAGGAAGTACATAACCAGCTAGTGTTCAAAACTGTCTTCTTACCTTAGCCTGATTCACAGTGGAAAAACTTATAATAATGTTTTGTAATTTGAGTGGTACTAGTAGGAATTCACTGGAAATTCGAGCATGCTGCTGCATCATTACATCACGTCTAAAACATAAAGAAGCCCAGCAAACACATTTGGACATTTAATGACTATTGAAAAGACGTCCCTCTGACACGTCCTGCCATGGTTGAAAAATAAAGCCAAAATAAAATTGAACCGACGTCTTTGACATCTTCTGGCTGTGAATTACACGTCTTTTTCTTCACGTCCCTGGACGTCTAAATGTGTGTCATCATCTGGATGTTTAGAAGATGTGTTGCTGCATAATTTAAGTATAATCCTGCATATGAAATAATCACACACCCATTGTGCAACATCGTGAAAGGCACATCTGAACTTGACAAATGTTCTAAAAAGGTCCAAAATCGATCCAGTCAGACCCTAACGTCTATAAAACGTGTTAATCAAGTGTATCACAAACAATAACATATTTGTGGACTGAAGTCAAAAGAAGAGTGTTCTAATTTAGCACAACATATTTTATTGTGAATACTACATTTTTTAAAAAAGTATTCCATTTGTTTAACAGCTACTATTTAAACAAGAGAATAAAAATAGTATAATGTGGTTAAGTCTGAGCCTGTGGCAATGGCATTTTCTCTAAAATTTTTACATGAATGTTACGCAGCCATTAATCAAACAAGAAAATAACAAAAGTACAGGAGCACAGTGAATACATATGTAACTATTTTTAGAGTCTTTCAAAATAAATAAATAAATAAATAAATAAATAAATAAATAAATTTTTCAAAATGTTTACTCTCATTTTCTTGGTCCACAAACACCAGCTCTTCCAGGAGTGAGCTTCATGTGTTCCACCATTGATGCATGGAAGTCAGAGCTGTGGCAGTACTCATTTTTATTTTTATTTTCTAACAGTCTTGCATTATTGTTAAACATCCATAAATCAAACAAGTAAAAAACAAAAATACTGGATAATAGTTAACACATGTATAAATGTTTTTTGAGTTTGTGAAAGATGTTTATGGCTAATTTTTCATATCCACAACCCCCAGCATCCATGCTGCATCCATGTCTGAGTCTGTATCATTTCGCCTTCACCTCTTCACAGCATCTGAGGAAAAAAAAATGAATATTATAAAATAATAATAATAATAAAATCAACAATAACATGCACCTGCTTATTTTGAAAATGTCTTGTAAATTTAAAATACAATGGAACAAGATTTTGTGTCCATTTCATAAATGAAGCATTAGAAAAAGGTAATCAACATGTATTGCATGTTATTTTACTCTAGAATAATCTTATGTAATTAAAAGATGTTCTGCATTAAATGTGTTAGATTAGTAAGAAAAAACAGCATTTTGTCCCCTCCCTCATCAATACCACTGTGGTGTCCCTTGAGAAAGACATTTAACTAGGTGTAACTCTGAGAAAGTTAACAGGACACTTCTGATAAAGACAGGTGGTCTTTTAGTGAACGTCCCGTGAATAACTGAAGGGTAACAATAAAAATGATATAAATAATAGACAAGGAACAAGAGATTTTTTGAACGTCATATGCCAAAATCACCTTGAATCACATTGTATAAAGGGGTAGCTTTGAATGGCTTCTTTTAAAGTTGGCCACCACCCCTCATATTGAATTTCACCATCAAGGCATTTGACATATTTACATTTAGTCATTTAGTAGACGCTTTTATTCAAAGCGACTTACAAATGAGGACAATGGAAGCAATCAAAATCAACAAAAAGAGCAATGACAGGCAATTGCTATAACAAGTCTCAGTTAGCTCAATGCAGTACACATAGTCATTTTTTTTTAAATTATATAATAAATAAAAAGAAAACAGACAGAATAGTAAAAGAATAGAGCAAGCTAGTGTTTTGATGCTTTTTGTGCTTTTGTTAATTGTATAATAAAATATAAAAAGTATAAGATTTGAATTAAAAATTTTTTTTTTTTAATAAAAGAAGCAGTAAATAAATATGCAAGTCTAAAAGGGACAATTTTTTTTTTTAATAGAATTAGAATATTATAGAATTTTCAAATTAATTCACTGAAAACAGCACTCAAATCCAATCTAGTGACATCATGAAAACTCACAATTAATGCTTAAGCAGCTGAGTTCAAGAGTCCCGACGGGAGGCCTTTCTGCATGTTCTCTCTGTGTGTCAGCGTGGCTTTGCTCTGGGTCCCAAGACATACAGGTTAGGTGATCTAAAGATTCTAAAAGAAGAAAGTAATTAATAAAAATAAATCCACCAGCTCTGTAGTATTTCCATCAGTAAGGTTCTTTTCTGTTCTGATATGTCTGACAATAAGGAGTTAGATGATGTCTTAAACTTTATATGTATGATGGGTAAATAGCATATCCAAGAAACCTTCCTGCAGAGCTCCTGAGAAAATATGCTCAAGTGCACCGAGGGCAAAATCTGCTTTAAAACACAAAGGATGCTCACTTCAAATGTTGATTTCAATAGTTTAATAGAAGTTAATCGATAAAGAAAATCTATTTATGACATTATTTTTTGACAGCATTCTCATTTTACAGCATGTTTACACAAGTGCCTAATGCTTTTAATAGTACTGTAGCTTTGCAGGTAGGTTTCTTGAAGCATCTTGGAGATGCTGCCACAGTTCTTCTGGATTGAGTCTGTCTCAGTTTGTTCTGTTTTCTTCATGTCATTCCAGACAGAATGGATGATGATCAGATCAGATCAGATCTCACAGCCGCCTGGACAGAAAAATTTCTATGCAAAGTCAATATTACAATTAACAGTAATGTGCAGCATAGCGACTGTATGCTATGTTAAAACACTTTCACATCCACTATGATTAGCATGTAAACAAATGCATGAACTAAGTCCTTATCCATATCCACAGTTTTTGTGACAAGTATTGACTGTCAGTCATGGCTTACACTGAAATTATGTTTATAATGGCGTAGCCATCATTTCAGAAGTGAAGGGGACATAAATGTAAAATGTAATAATACTTTATTATTATTATTATTATTATTATTATTATGTTCTAACAGGTTTTATTTATTTTTCTCACTTTTAATTGGCTAAGAAATCAAATAAACTGCTGCACAATAACCAATAATTTGTATTCAGTAATATTTTTTTTTTCCCTATATTTTCCTAATATAATTTTATGATTTGTTCATATCACACCCCATTTTTATCACAGGATAAGGTAGAAAATATATTTTATAGTTTCTATAGCTTACTGTAATAAATGTTATGTCAGTTAGCACTGCATTATTCAAATACTTTGGTTATTACTTTGGTTATTGGTATATTACTTGGAGATGACTTAAAACCAAAGTATTATTCAAATACTTTGGTTATTACTTTGGTTATTGGTATATTACTTGGAGATGACTTGAAAAACACAACTAACACAACTATATTGTCGTAATCGTGCATGTAATGTCTTCACAATTTTTTTATTCAGCAATAGCAGGATGTCTTTGCCCAAATTAGGGATTTTCTCAGTAGCCCCTCAGTGCAGAACACAAGATCCAGGGGGCGTGGTTGGATCCACATCTAGAGGGTGGAGAATGGTAGGTTTAGGGGTGGAGAAGTGTGGGTTTAGGGATCGGGGTGGAGACAGGTACGATTAGGTATATGTAAGGTGGGAGGAGTTGGATCTGGATCCAACCACACCCGCTGGATTTTGTGTTCTGCAGTGAGGACCATCTCGATTTTTCTGGCTGGCATGTCATAAGTACTTCTATGAGTCCGTTTTGGACTTTCTGCTCAAGAGCGCCCTCAGGCTTTGAGTATGAATGAAACATACAGTGCATGTTCACATCTCCTCATTTTGGATACGAATAAATCACCAGGTCATGCATAGACTATATTTTATCTTTGAATTTAAATCTAGATTTATTCACACTGGCCCTACTTTTAGCCTACTAACCTTAGCTAATTTTAGTCAAACTCAAAATACATTTCAGTTGCGCATTTCTTTCGGTTCCTTCGGTTCAAACAAGTAAAACTCAACCACATTAATAAAATACTACAAAATGTACTTACCCAACAGTAGATTTTTAATAATTTGTCGACTTTTGCAATAAAACAAAGTGCCCAGCTCCTCAAGTCCTGTCCTTGTGATCGTTTGAAGAAACAGGAAAATACGTTAACGCTCTCTTGTGAGAAAATCTATCCTATTGCGGGATTTTGCAAAAATCGCGAGATATGTTACAACATCTTGGCAGCAGAGTTTTGGAAATTCACATAAAACTCAGACTTGAAATGGTGACCGAATATATCTGTTTCATATGTATATGGATAAATTTAATTAAAAAATAAAAATCGTATCGTAATGTAGGGAAAACGTGTCGAATAATGACTAAACTGCAGTGGCTTCAAAATCACTTAACCACACAGTGCATTTTGTGAATAAACTAAAAGATGCATTAAACTAAATACAAAACATCGTGATGTAAATTGAAATGATTGTGTATTTCATAAAGATTTACTGTATTTTTACAGTTGGTCTTGGTCAATTATAGACGTGTAAAGGACGTTAATCACAACCTCTTAAAAACTACTTAAGGCACTTGTAAGCACAATTGCTTTTGCATATTTCATAGGAATTTTATATAGGGTCAAGATGGACTATAAATGCACATGTAAAGGACGTCACTAGTGGACGTCCTCTCACAACTGATTTACAACAGGTTATACACATTGTACTACACGTAGCTAAAAGTCAAGGTAACAATTATACATGCAACCCCAAAGAACTGTAGAGATGTACAACCGTATCTGGAAGCAGTTTTATTTTGTAAGCGGCAGGTTTATTATGTATACGCAAAAAAATAAAGTTTTGCAAAGGAAAATAAAGTTTTGCAAACAAAAATTAAAGTATTGAGGAAATAATTTTTGCTTTTTGCAAACAAAAATAAAGAATTGCAAAACATAAATGATACCCGCGCGAAAGCAATGATTTTTGCAATACATATTTTCCATGGTCATATCTACAATTTTATTTGCAACACTGATTTTTTTTGCGCGCGTCAGTCTAGTTTGAGCTTGCGCTGCAGTTTTTTCCTGTGCGCTTCATTTTTCTGCTGCGTCTCGCTTTGTGACACTGTTTTGACATGGGGGTGGAGTCAAGGGACAGGGGCGTGTACAACAGGCCCCGGGCACGCATCCCTGTAAGTTACGTCATCGGCCTGAGACGCAGCTCACTGATCCAGGCACCGTCATTGAGCAGAGGCATGCGGGTGGATCGTTTCCTTTTATTCACTAGCATTAAAACATGCATGTTTTCGTTTTATTAACTTTATTAACAAATGTATATGTGTATTAGCAGCGTTTGCTCAAGTTAAAGAAGTTGTTACCAAGCACATCTGTTGTTTATTTCTCTCGATGTGCACTCTTTTACTGGCATAAAATTGGCTTGACGTTGGACGTTCGATATTCGCAAATCTAGGGACCGTCTCTAAAGTTACATGCGAAACTACTATACACTTCTCTAACGTCAATAGCATGCAAGGAGAATGACTAACAGTCATGAAAACAACTGTTAACTGTTCATCCAGGTGTCAACTATAATGCACACCTTTTATATTTTTTGATAATTATTAAAATAAACTGTAAATCATATGTAAAATATTGCTACTTTTCATTACCAAATGGACGTAAACACTAATTTAAAGCTCAAAAGCTCAAATGAAAAATAGCAATATTTTACATATGATTTACAGTTTATTTGAATAATTATGAAAAATATGAACGGTGTGTATTATAGTTGACACGAAGATGAACACTTTACAGTATGTTTTATGAAAGTGAGTCATTCTGTTCAAATGCTATTGAGCTTAAATTTGTATTTAAGTGCATTCGGTAATGAAAAGTAGCAATATTTTACATATGATTTACAGTTTTACTTGAATAATTATGAAAAATATGAATGGTGTGCATTATAGTTGACACCTAGATGAACACTTTATAGTATGTTTTATGAAAGTGAGTCATTCTGTTCAAATGCTATTGAGCTTCAAATTATGGCATATTTTAAATTTGAGCCCATTCGGTAATGAAAAGTAGCAATATTTTACATTTGATTTACAGTTTATTTTAATAATTATCAAAAAATATAAAAGGTGTGCATTATAGTTGACACCTGGATGAACAGTTAACAGTTGTTTTCATGACTGTTAGTCATTCTCCTTGCATGCTATTGATGTTAGAGAAGTGTATAGTAGTTTCGCATGTAACTTTAGAGACGGTCCCTAGATTTGCGAATATCGAACGTCCAACGTCAAGCCAACTTTATGCCAGTCACACACTTTTATAGCATTAAATGTGTATTGTTTCATTTGGTTAACTGCATGTGTATTAACAGTGTTTGTTTAAGATCTAACCTGTGGGAGGACGCCAGCGCACAGAAGCGTTTTTTGTTCACATTAGTTCAGAGTTACTGCTAGTTTTAATGTAAAATTATGCAATTCACTTCATAAACTATAACGTACATCATTAAAGAGGTCTACGACTCAAGTTTTATATCGATCTCGACTTCGTTTTTCATTTACATAACTCCTGGCATAAATTAATAAATGACTGTCATTGTAAGATAAAAAAAAAAATGAAGCTCGAATCTTTTTGGTTTAATTTTGCCACGAGTTTAATGCATAAACAAACCCGCGTGACCATAGCAACCTGAGATTATCAGAGATTGATCAAATATTTTTTTATCCATCCCACAGTCCGTTGATCGTGTCTTTTTATGTAATATATGTGCATATAAGGCTTTTGTTATTTTTTATCATTATATATATATAATATATCCAAGTGGATGCTGCACACTGCTGGTGGTTGAGGAGAGACCCCCCACATGATCGTACAGCGAATTGGGTGTACAACAATACATTATAAAACGCTATATAAATGCATCATTCATTTATTCATATAGGCTAAACGTATATAATAATTGATAATAATATTATATTAAATAGGGCTATATTTTTATGTTTATTGTTATGCTTATTTCCCCTTTTAATTCGTGTATTGCTTACCTAATTAACGTTCTTTGTTAAATTAGTGTTTTCATTTACAAATGAAACTAGCGAATTATTCATTTATAATTCTAGTATTTATTATTATAGGGTTATTGTGTAAATTCATCCTCTAAAGTGCACTTTAATGAAAAGTGTAATGAAAAGTAGCAATATTTTACATATGATTTACAGTTTATTTTAATAATTTTCAAAAAATATAAAAGGTGTGCATTATAGTTGACACCTGGATGAACAGTTTAACAGTTGTTTTTCATGGCTGTTAGTCATTCCTCCTTGCATGCTATTGACGTTAGAGAAGTGTATAGTAGTTTCGCATGTAACTTTAGAGACGGTCCCTAGATTTGCGAATATCGAACGTCCAACGTCAAGCCAACTTTATGCCAGTAAAAGAGTGCACATCGAGAGAAATAAACAACAGATGTGCATGGTAACAACTTCTTTAACTTGAGCAAACGCTGCTAATACACATATACATTTGTTAATAAAGTTTTAAAACGAAACCATGCATGTTTTAATGCTAGTGAATAAAAGGAAGCGATCCACTCGCATGCATCTGCTCATCATGACAGTACCTGGATCAGTGAGCTGCGTCTCGGGCCGATGACGTCACTTCCAGGGAGGCATGTTGTACACGCCCCTGCCCCTTGACTCCACCCCCCACGTCAAAACAGTGTCACAAAGCGAGACGCGCAGAAAAAATGAAGCGCACAGGAAAACTGCAGCGCAAGCTTAAACTAGACTGACGCGCAAAATAAAATCAGTGATGCAAATAAAATTGTAGATATGACCATGGAAAATATGTATTGCAAAATCATTGCTTTCGCGCGGTATCATTTATGTTTTGCAATTCTTTATTTTTGTTTGCAAAAAGCAAAATTATTTTCCTCAATACTTTAATTTTTTGTTTGCAAAACTTTATTTTCTTTTGCAAAACTTTATTTTTTTTGCGTATATATGTGATATTATATTGACTCCATAGTTTTAGGAAATGTTCTGTTACATATTTTTACCGATTTATGCGGCCCTACCATGACTATTTTTGGCCAGGGACACGGCGTTGCAGTTGGACTAATATTTGCTGGGAGGTGTCCCGGCTAGTAAGCTATATCGCATGTGAGGATCCTGCAGGTGGTTGATCGTTTATAGCCCTTTCTTACAGGAGCTGGAATAATTAAATTTATAATTTTTAATAGTGGAATGTAATCCAGTAAGGATTATGTGTTTATGAAACACGTGACAAAAAATTTGATTATATTCCAGTTTTAAATGTGCATATAACAGATAGGCAATTTGGGATTACTCAAGATTTTTATTTTAAAGAGAACCAGTTCTAAGGAAGAATAATTAGCTTTTGGGGTTAAAAGAATTTCTTTATATGAAATTCGAATGGTAATTAGACTGTACAGAAGTTGAAATCTACACGCTAATTAATATTATATACACTTTGTAGTTGCGGTATGGTGATGTTGTTATTGTTAACATTTTTAGTTCTAATTATAAGTATAATAATTTGAATGACTTGATGTGATAAGAGCTAAACCGATCATGAAATTTAATCACCATTGATAGTGTGCTTTATTGTCATGCTTTTTCATCAGTTGGTCAGAACAAAAGTGGCAGACTTGTTCAGATGCCAGTATCCCGGTGAAAATTCTTATTTAGGTCATACTTCCCAGATATAGTCTAGAATCTGTGATTCTGAAGTATAGTATCCACACCGGTGCGGTGACTGACAGCCACACATCAAATCTGCAAATAACTGCAACTGCAGGTTTCAAACAGAGATGACAACAAAGAGGCAACACTTACGGACTGCAGCTTTAAAATGTGGTTTGTTTCACTCTAATGCAGGGCCCCACCCTAATGTGTTTATTTGACTATAAAATGCACACACTCCTTTCTTGATCTACATACCTCTTGCTTTATTCCTCTCATATACGCTTAAATCTCTAACTTCATATCAGTGTGGACATTAGTATTCCAGGAATAATGATGATCCGTCAGAATGTTCTCATTGTTGTGCTGTTTGGGATGGTATTGAGTGGGTATGTAATGACTTTTTCTCAATATTTCAATATTATTACATTGGGAAAAAAAATATTACATTGCTTGCCTTTGTGTTTGGGTTGTGAATTGATGTCATAATAATGCAGTATTATTTCTCAGAAGTTGGTAGCATTACCATGCTTGACATAAAGGGTTCAGATGCAAAACCCTCTAAAAGTTATCTGAAAATTTATTTTAAAATTTGCATTTTTATTCGGCTGCTGTGTTTATATTCAGTAATTCACTTTTAATTACATTGAATAGGTTTCTTCTCATTGCCATTAAAGTGAAATAACTTAACATTAACACAGGAGCTTGATAAAAATGCTCATTTTGGAAGAAAATTTCAGATGGCTTTTAGAGGGTTTTGCATCTGAACTCTTCACATTGTTGACAGGGAGTACATGAAAGATTTGGCATAGTATTGCCACTCTTATTCTGCTTATGCACATTATTTTTGGATGCAAAAATCTTTATGGAATAATCTTGTGAAAAATATTATAATTTTTTATAAAACTGCTTTTTTTATGACCCCTTTAAAAATGCATACATGTTTTATTTTATTATCAAGATGTATCATATTATATGGTTCAGGTTAGGAGAGAGTGCTGAATGATAGGTTTGGGCAGGAAAGCAAAAGTTATGGTTGATTTTCAACCCTACAATATTAAGCAAATTATTACTCTGCATTTTCTGTGTACATGACAAGCATAAGATATAAAACTCTAAACTCTGAGAAGAAGATTACAGTTACACACTTGCAGAGATTTCTCCTCATGAAGTTATGTGTCTTTCTTTACAGGCTCATTTACCTGAACAATATCCAGTGCAGGTGAGTTTAATGCAGTTAGAAAAACATGGTGCAGACGTAGTGTATGTCCTGTTCTCTTGATTTGAGAAGTTTGCATTACTGAATTATTGAATTTCTCACTGTTTTAAGCTGCAATCAGCAGATAACAGAACAAGGCTTCAAGTGAGTAATGATGTGCATACACATACATCACTCTTCAACACATAAAAAAAGGTTCTCCTATACATTGATTTATTTGTGGTGGCCCACCACAATATCCACCGCCCCTGCCATCAGCTCCCAAGTCTCAGACACGAGCGTGAGTTGAGCACTATATTTAGCAACTTTCAGACCCTTTTGGTGTCTTTTTTCCATAAAGATACATATTGACAAACCTACAGTTTGTGGCCCAAAATATTGGCAGTGACAAAATTTTATGTCACTGCCAATACTTTTGGCCACGACTGACGTGAATAATTTTGGATAAATCATTTGCCGCAGTGTCGCCTCTTTCAGTGTCTGTTCTGTGCAGTGAGCGGCAGAAAAGTAGCACATTCAGTTGGCTGTACCGTAGCCGACTTGACAATAAATTTTGGCAATTTTGTAAAATTTGTCATACCTGCCCAGGGACTACAGGTGGAAATTAGCAATTGTTGCTACAACCTGGCCCAAGACATATTCTCTTGTTTAACAAGTTTAATGTTTATTTGTGCATTGTCCTGTTTCAAATAAAACAATTCCATTCCATTCCAAATTAGTACAAAACTGACTGTTTGGACTAAATATGAAATAGATGAACACACAGTAGTTCATCTGTTAATATGCACATATTTGTTACTCAGATCGATTTAAGGGGTATGGTTTTACTTCTGGTTAACACTGTAATAAATGGGTTGTGTTTGGTTACTATTTGTACTTGTTTTATGTATTTATGTTACCATAAAATATGTAAATGGGAACAGATTTATTGGGAATCAGTTATATTACAGTATATGAGAGTTTAATAGTAGAATAGATCTGAAGTGCCAAAACGTATATTCAAAGACACATGCACACACACACACATGCACACACAAGCAACATAATCAAATTCAACTGAGTATGAGTTTGACTCTCGACAACCCCGAGTGTATGTGTTGTTCTTTTTATTTGAGAAGTTTGCAATACTGAATTATTATTATTATTTTTGTATTTTTTTTATATATATAATATATATATATATATATATATAATATATATAGATATTATATATATAATATATATATATTTTTTTTATTATTATTTTTTTTTTTTTTTTTTTCAAGCTGCAGTCAGCAGATAACAAACAAGGCATCATAAAGTGAGTAATGATTGCAATCATTTACAATCAAACATAAACCACATAATCTTATTCACATGAGTAGAGTTTGACCCTCTATTTCAATCAGGCCAAAATGGAAGCAAAAGATCTTTGGATTGCGCTCATCACCAGGGTGTGTAAACTTCATCTTCTTAAAAGTAAAAGTGACTTTATTTTTAGTTGATCTGTAGTTAATAAGGACCTTCTGCTCAGACAAAAACATGCTTGGTTTCATGGTTGTTTTTGTGTTCTGATAAGACGACAATTGAGAGTTAAATGATGTCTTTTTGATGGAAGAATAAAAAACCTTGTAAACCCATGTTTTTTTCTGTGTATCAGTTTCATGAACCAAAAATGTCTGTTGTTCTTTCTGCTTATTTCATTTTCATTACAGGTTGTTATACAACCAGCCGAGTGTGCTGGTAGGGTGAGTATTATGTTTTTAGTACCAACCTATTGATTCTAAATGGAATGGATGGAATGATTACAGTGCTGCATGTGTGTGTTTTTAATGAAGTCGGACAGATGTTGCTTCTGTGTCAACATGGTCAGCTTCCAATCATTTGGGAGGGAAAACTTTGACTCTACACTGATCGACCTCTATCTACAAACAACACAATCTCACCATAGCAACTACTGTCTTCGCTTTGGGAAAGTGAGTCCCTTCATGATACCTTTCATACTTGTATTAATAATTATCATTTGTTTCGCCTCCTCTTTTTTTTTCTTTGTTTCTGGAAATAGTAATCATTAAAAGATAAATTAACTATAATTTATCTCCCTGTATTTGTTTTCTCTGTTTGTTAGATACACACGTTTTGTCAAAGATTTTCTGGAGTCAGCAGAGCAACATTATTTTGTTGGATTTCGAGTGCATTACTACTTGTTTACAGATCAACCAGATCAGTTCCTGAAGTGAAGATGGGTGAAAACCGTAGTTTGACAGTTCAAAAGGTTCCGAGTCTGAACCGATGGCAGGACATCAGTATGAGCAGAATGGAAAAACTGGAAAACCTAATAGAGAATTGAACTAGTCAGTGAGGCAGACTATATTTTCTGCCTTGACATAGATACTAAGTTCTATGGCCGGTGGGGTGCGGAGACTTTGGGTCGTCTGGTAGGTGTGATACATCCTTGGCTCTTTAATGTTCCAAGGAATCAATTCACATATGAGCGCAGACCAGAATCTAAAGCATACATTCCCGCGGAGGAAGGTGATTATTATTATGCTGGTGCTGCATTTGGTGGCTCATTGGAGGATGTACATCATCTTACCAAAACCTGCAGGGAACAGCTGAAAATTGATGCTGCAAACTCCATTGAGGCGGTATGGCAAGAGGAGTCTCACTTGAACAAGTATTTTCTTTTGAACAAACCTAGTAAAACTGCTCTCTCCTGAATATATGTGGCGGGACGTCAATAAAAAAGCAGCCCAAATAAAATAGTTCGCTTCACTAATGTACCTAAAAACTATGCTGAAGTTCGTCCAAACCCGTAGCAACTGTTGCCAGTATTCAGCTACACTTACATGGTGTGTTTTCTCACAGCCCTCCAGTAAGACAATGTGAGTCTGTTAACAAGTAATACTTGCAACAGGGAAGACGACATCTGCCACCAAGAAATGAATAATCACAGAAATGTACAGATGTTTATGGCCACAATGTGGCATTAGAAACAATAGCTGACAAAATCTTTTGAATGAACACTCACAATATCTTATACAAACATAATGCTAAAAATCAGAAAAGAGCTTTTTTTCCGGACAAAAGACAGATAGAAGTATTTTTTAGGGGTCAATATCTCCAAACAGTGCCTTTTAAAACCCTCACAATACTCAAAAACTTTTGCTTTAATTTCCCATTCGCTTTTATGTCATATCATAAACAGTAGACACTCAAGTACTAGAAGCATATTAGCTGAGCTCCACACATTTTCTCTTTTCTTTCTTTTTTTTAGATAATTATGGGCCATTATTAGAAGCGTCAACCATAAGATATGTCCACCCTGTCATGGACATATAAATTACTGTTTATATGTTTTCATTGCAAAATTAAGATACAAATTATATTTTCTAAAAGGTACGTTGTCCCTTTCCTAAATAGGGTTATAAAAACTAATATAATAATAAAAAATAATATAATTGCATCCTCAATCCACCATTGACATGACCCCCCCCCCCAATCATTTTAGTTTTTAGCAGTATTAACTACAAATGAATTCTATGTCCACTCTATCGAGTCTAAGTGGCTGACAGCGTGGACATTTTGAGCTTCAGTTAGCATATTATCTTACGACAAACTGTGACTAGCTAAATATTTAGTCTGGTTGTTGAAGAGAATTTGGTATATTTAAACTAACATATTTTGAAAATACTATATTCTAATCACTTCTGACATAGTTTTTATACCGACAGGGTGGTGGACATGTTAAGCTTTGGCAAAGCAACTAAACTCATACGAAGATAAAATTTGTCAATTGAAAAAGTCACCAACTTGCTCACCTCAGCCATTGAAATTCCCACACTGAAGAGACAAAAATATTTGTCCTGATGTCACTAAAGGGATCGCCTTTTCTTAAAGGGGCGGATTCCCTAATACGACAGGGTGGACAACCATTCAAGGGATATGGACAAACTCTTCATTTTATTAAATACAAAAAAAAAAAAAAGCTTTATTACCAAAAATGATCATAACACTCAAACTGAGTAATCTCTTATTTACCAAATATTAATAGGATGGGAAATAGCAAAATAACATGCATCCTCTCGCACAAAACTTAAAAAAAAAAAAAAAATATAGAAAATGTATCTAAAGTGGCAAGTTATGGTGTTGTTATGAATATAAAAAACTTAGCCTGATATAACACACCCTTTCATAGTAATTTTTATGTTATCATGGCAAATTAGTTATTCATGAACAGGAAACCAAAAAGGACCCTACAGTGATATTAACCCTTTAGAAGTACTATTTTGTAAAATAATTTTTTCAATACTTAAAATCGTGATTTTGCTAAAGTAGGTCAAGCTCTCGAATTGTACAGCGATGATTGTGTCACAAGCAGCACCCTCACTGATACAATATAATAAGAAGGCTCACCCTTCTTGTCATTCGTTTTGAATCACCTCGATAGAGAAACAACTTAGCACTTGATACTTCCTTCCTTATAGAAACAACGGTATCTTACATAACTTCTATAATATATACAAATAGTTATCAAACTTTTTTGCAATAATGTTATGTAACTGAACGCAAATTTCCCTGTATTGAAAACGCTGACAATCCTTTGTTTTACCACTTTTATGGAGAGAGCTGAGGGAGGACTTTTAGGGAGCTGCAAGGTCTGAAACTAAAATGATTTAAATTATATTATCTGGGTACTACTGCAAAAATTTAACCTGCCTTTTTGTATGTTTGGATGAACACTGAAACAATGTGTGACATAAAGATATTTTGACACTTAAAATATATATATATATATAATATATATATATATATATATATATGCATACCTTTAGGAATATAAAAATCTTTAAAAATATGTTAAATATTTATATTATTTACATAAGTATATTATGATTCCTTTGAATTGTATTTGTTTATATTTGTACAAATAATTGAATATACATTTTAACATAAATAAGCACATTATAAACTAGTGTATAGATAATAACACACTAAACTGACCTGGACCATGACATCACTGAATCAATGATGAACTGACTTAAAAATAAATAAATAATTTACAGTTTATTGTTTGTCTGCTTGCATTAATGATACACGTTTTTCCTGTTTTAAACACTTTGATGCAATCTGTATTGTATAAAGTTCTATATAAATGTAACACAATGGTGAATTATAAGGGCACTTGATCAGCAAGACTTGGGCTTCAGTGATTAATAGTGAGGTTGCTGGATTATCTCTAGAATGTTATTTGTGTTTTGCTTTCAGAAACTATATTATATTATGTAATTTAGTTGCCCCCAAAGTAAATGTACAAAATAAACCAGACAGGAAAACACACAAGTGACACAAGACCCCACGCAACAAGGCAATTCCACTTCTTAGTTATCTTTTCTTAAAACCTCAATAAATGCAAAGTTGTACAGCAAATAACAACTTTTACCCAATGAATGGCATAATTGTTCATACTCCAGCCACTTGAATTCAAGTTTGGGTCCAAATTCAGTGGTTGCATGGATTAGTCAGTCAGGAATGAAGGAAATCTGCTTTTTTACAGTACCCAATCAAACTCTTTACTCACTTAGAATCCACTGTTGGATGGAAACTCGTTACTCACTTGGAATCCACTCTGTGAAACTTAACCCTCAGTAGGAATGGGAAAACAGTTCAGAGATACAATAAGTGATGTGTCACACCTAAAGTTGGCTGATGAAGTGTTTGCATATCCGTACCATGAAGGCTGGAGCTTCCTCTTCTTTAACTGAAGAAACTGTCCTGATTTTTTGGCATAGAACCACATGAAAATACTCTGATGCAGTTATATTAATTCTCTGGGTTCTTAACTACCAAGAAAACACTAAAGAAACACTTTACTTCTCTCTTATGAAGCTCAAAATGCTACATTGAGCTGCATTCACCCATGTATTGGTTTTTAAAGAGACAGAAAAAATCTTTCCATTATGCTGAATACCAGTCCCGGGGAACTTTTGAGGTCTGGTACAAATTATGACATACAAAAAAAAAAAGGCTATAGGCTCATATGGATTAATCATTAAAAGATCTCGATCTCGATTCAAACACACGCAATCTTATTGCTATGCTTATTGGATGATTCCACTATGACCAGGGCTGGACTGGGACAAAAAATCGGCCCTGGCATTTTCTGGTCCAGGCGGTCCACCACCACTTTGATAGATATAAAAGAGTTTTGTTGCAAAACGAGATATATCCTTTTGCGAAATGTTGGTTATTTGACATTATTAAGGTAAAGGTAAAGGATTTTTATTGTCATTCCAAAGCATGGTACATGATCTGGAACGAAATTAGGTACTGAGGTCCGTTAACACAATAATTTCCTTAGTCTTTTCCACGTTAATGCAAAGGTTGTTATCCTTGCACCAGGCCACCATTTGTTCCACCTCTGATCTATATGCTGACTCGTCATTTCTGAGAAATGAGTCCCATCACAACAGTATCGTCTGCAAACTTGACAACATGATTACTCGGTTGGTCTGGCTGAACAATCATATGTCAGCAGTGTGTACAACATTGGGCTCAGGGGGACACAGCCCTGCGGGTGAGCCGGTGTTGAGAACAATAGTGGAAGAAAAATGGTATTATGGATTTTTACAGACTGTTTTCTGTTTGTTAGAAAGTCCAGTACCCAGTTGCACAATGAGTGACTTAGTCCTAGAATTTTCCGTTTGTGTATCAATGTCTGTGGAGATGATTGTATTAGTAAAACCGAACGAAAATCCATTAAAAAGCAAATCTCACATAGGTGTCTGTTGCTGTCCAGGTGGGTAAGAGCCACATGTAAAAACTGATGAGACGGCATCTGCAGTGGACCTGTTCTTTCTATAGCGTACTGATTCTGATGTCAGTGCTGGCATCAATTTTCTCACTGATTTGAATCATGACCAGCCGCTCAAAGCACTTTCATCACTATTGGGGTGAGTGCTACCGGGCGATAGTCATTCAACAACATGACACAAATATTAGTCTTAGGCACAGGAGTAATAGTAGCAGATCTAAAGCATGATGGTACAACTGCTTTTTGACAGTGAGATATTAAAAATGTCAGTCAGTACCTCTGAGAGCTGAGATGCACAGTCTTTCAGAACCCTGCCTGGGATGTTATCTGGGCCTGCACTTTCCCGTGGTTTGACTCTCTGAAGGACCCATCCTGACATCTTCTGTGGTTACACTGGGTGGCTGCTCACCAGGTGGTACAGTGAGTACTATTACTAGGAGTGGAATTAGAGCCTCAAAACGAGCATAGAAAGTGTTGAGAGCATCAGGAAGAGATGGATCTCTGGAGCATTCAGTATCATCCTCTTTTATGATCATGTGATGCTCTTGATGCCGGCCCACAATTCTCTGGGGTCGTTGGTAGAAAAATGACCCTGTATCTGAGAGCATAATCAGCCTTAGCTCTTTTTATATGCCGGTACTCAAATTCCTCCTTGCCACTTGAAGCACCTCCGTGTCGCCCTTCCCTCAATGCTGAATCTCGTGCTCTCAGAAGTGATCTGACCTTCAGGCAGTTAGCCGAGGGCTTCTGGTTAGGGTGGATAGTTTATTGTCCGAGTGGTGGTAACATCATCCACACACTACTTATGTAACAGGAATGACAGAGGAATGCATACTCCTCCAGATCCACCTCTCCAGCATCTGTTGCTGCCTCCCTGAAAACCTGCCAGCCAGTACTTTCAATCGCAGTGTTGTCAACACAGAGGCAAGCATTACTTGGCCACACTGTCTAATTGACCTTTTGTATTGGTTTCATTGTCTTCACAACAGGGCTGTTAGGAGGGAGCAAGCATAACAGAGATATGATCAGGACAGTCCAAGGTTAGGAAGAGGGAATGCTTCTATAGGCTCCGCGTCTGTTTGTGTACACACGATCGAGGTTGTTTTCCCCCGGGTCGCGACTAGTAACATGTTGATAAAAAACCTTGGTTATATGTCCGTCCAATTTACATGGTTAAAATCTCCAGCAATCACATAAGATGCGTCAGGGTACCTTGTTTTGGAGAGAGGACTATGTTTTCATGTAGTTCTGCTAGTCGCCTCATTAGCTTTTGGGCTCAGGGGGATATAAACAACAACAATGAAAAACGCTGTGGAGCACCTCGCAGTAGAATAATACGGCTGGCATTTTTGATGGTCATTATTCAACATTTCCAGAGCAGTTAGCTGCACCAACACTCCGTGATATACACGCAAAGTCCACCTCCTCGAGTCTTTCCCCGACAACTGACTCCGTCCGGCCCGGTGGAGTAGCATGCTACTGATCTGGAGTACTGAATCTGGTACGTTCGTCATTAAGCCATGTTTTCCGTCAATAAAAGCACACAGCAGTTACTCATCCTCCTATGTACATCTTAATTCGCAACCCTTATTAAATCCATTTTGTTGTCCACGCCTGAACATTGGCTAAAAAAAAGAGACGGAATCACCAATCTGTTGTTGTTAGCCTTAAGCTTAGCCAGCAGGCGGCTCGCTTGCCTCTCTTCTGCTTCCGAGCACACCGCTTCTTTTGCTCTGAGCAGGCGTATGTTGCAACTGCCATGCCGTTTGTCTCAGAAGATCCCATTCTACCCCAGCTCTGACTTAAGATTCTGTGATAGTTTTGCTCCATACTTGCTTGTTAATCTTTGCAGAGTTCAAGTGGGTTGTACCTCATAAACCTCTTTGCACACATACACTCAATATTCCTTACTAAAGCCGGCGGAATACTAGTTCGCCGGTATACTAGTTAAACCGGGAGCTCGAGAAGCCGCTGCGCGCGCCACCATTAGATGATAAGTCAAAAACCATTGCCAAAATGCAAACATATTTATCTTAACATTGTAAACATCTTAAATTGGTTAAAAAAAACAATACATCATAAATATATGGAATAGTATATACAAAGATTGATTAATAACTAATAGATTCTGAGTGGTTTTGGCCAGAACATACCACAACATAACATTTTTTTTTTTTTTTTGCACAACGCTATAATCCACCTTGGGCCTATATTCTAACTACTGTAATACATTAAGAAAAGCTAGGTGATTCAAGGTTTTTGTTTTGTTTGTGTGTGTGTTTTTCTTGAGTGTCACAAATGGGCTTCAGATGCCAGTCTTTGTGCCTTTTAGAGTTTACTCTTCCCCCCTGTGGACATCACTGGTCACAGGCCAAAGCGTGATTGTAGAAGGCATCGCCGTTTGGCTGGGGGCACCAATGGCTTTTAAGCAGGGCTGATTATGTCCCTTCTCTTCACAGCCTTCACTGTGGTCATCATGGGCATGGGATCTGCTTATACTGCCCCAGTTGTTGCCGGGCTCTCTTCAGGAAGTGGGGCCTGGTAGGTGTGACCGCTGAAGGTGGTTCTCACCCCCAAACCCTTTGCCATCGATCTCCAGCACTCGGGCTTCGCTGATCTTGTAAGACCGCCTGGACTGTATGAGAGTCCTTGGCTGCAGCTTTGTGGTTCAAAGCTCTCCCAGTCCCTTCCAGAGTACACATACACAGAGCCATGCTTCTTCAGGATGTTGGTGTATGTTGTCTGGCAGGAGGTATGGTGTCCTGCTTACGAATATCCTCCTCAATTCTTCCAAAAACTCTGTCAACAGGGGAGAGAAACTATGGCCACGGATAGGGAAGAAGCACTCCATTTTCACATCTTTAAAGATAGTGCTCGTAGGCTGGACAGCATTCCCACCGATGTACTGTTCTTGTTCTTTCCATAACAGGAATCACTGAAGAGCTCAAATGGCCAGCCTGTTGGACCATCTTCGCCTGAACTGGTTCTCAGGTAGTGGTCCCAGGGCAGAGGCGGTCATGTTGCTGTCTTTTTCTATTTTGATTTTCAAGCCACCGCGTAGAGTGACAGTCACTCAGTGCCTGCGGACTCTCTCTCCCATGGTGGACCACAACACCAAAACATACATGTAAAGCTGCCTAGAGTAGTAGGTCTGGCCAAGGGGGAGACTTGGGCAGAGAGAGGTTCTGCATCAGTAAAGCAGACAGTAACTGTGTCCTCCACTGCATTTAGCAATGTGCAGAACACCCGGGTTCTGCGTCGGTGGAGCATGACAGACACGATCTCTGCCTTCCTCTCTCTTCCTCAGTAAGGTGAGGATCTTTCATACGGAGTCGAGCTCATACAGGTGCACAGCAGTCCTTTGCTGGATGCCCAAATCCACAATTTGATTGCGTGGCAGAAAACATTGTAACACAAGGAGTACATGTGGGTCTGCTCCTGGAACAGCCGGTGCATTTTGGTTAGACATGGTCAACTGGGATGTACTTCCGTCAGGTGCACCACGACGAGCGTAGAGGCTGGCCTTGCACATGAATGAGGACACATGTGAGAACTACTGCCTGCCTCACAGCGGCAGCCTGCCCTATTTGCAGCCATTACAATAGGTCAGTTTTGTTAGTTATGTTTCTTTTCATTTCTTTATTAAGTTAATTTAGACAAATGTTTGGAGCATTTTTTTTAAAAATGACGATTAAGCAGCCGAGTCGACAGCGAGTAAACCATGTTTGATCAATTTAGCCTCTCAAATCAACGCTAATACTTTACTTGGCTACAATAAAATCCATAGATATAAAACACTTCAAGCATATCACACAGAAAGTTAGTTTAATAAACGTTTATTTATTGAACCACAGTGAGTAAAACAACATTTTTTGAAATACTGAGGCAGGCTCAGGGCCTCAGGCTGCTCGCAACAGCGCTCGCAAACGAAATGAGCAATAGCCTACAATCTAAACAAATTAAATTAAATAAATTAAAAACAAACTTGCAGGTTATCTTACCTCAAAAATGCACCACAGAACATGGCCATTGTTTTTTTCCATTAGTTTCCAACAGTTAAACGAAAATAAAGCCCAATCAAACTAAAAACATCAGTATTTTCCAACAGTTAAACAAAAATAAAGTCAAATCAAACGAAAAGTTAGAACAGTCTCTTACAGAGCATCGTGGAGAAAAAGAATAGCATCCACAGTGGAAGGTTTTAACCCAGTCCTCCTCTCTTCTATCACTCTTCCCGCTGCGCTGAAGACACGTTCGCTGCTGCTGCTGCTGGCGGGGACACTAAACACAGAGCGAGCCAGTCTTGACAGTTGCGGTAGCAGGGTCTCGTGCTGTTTCCACCAGAGCAGCACATCTCGTCCATCACCTTCCATGTTGTGATTGAGGCGCATGTATTGCTGTACTTCGTCGTCATCCTCGTCCTGCTCCACAATGTTTTCCCACTCTTCCTCAAACTCGGCCAGCGCTCTCTTCTTTGCTTCATCGTCATCCTCGTCCTGCTCCACAATATTTTCCCACTCTTCCTCAAACTCAGATAGTGATTTTTTTATAATTATTAGTTGGCCAAGTAGGCTATGATTAATACATTAATTTAGAGGCCTATAATAGCTACTACTATAATAAGTGACTTGGTATGGTTGCAGGTGCAAAAAAAGTGAAATAATAATAATAATAATAATAGGCCTGATAATAATAATAATAATAATAATAATACACACACTTAAAAGAAAATCTCACCGGCTGCTTGATCCGCTCCTTGGACTGCCGTCCCCTCCTCTCTGAAGCGGGCTATCTGACGTTTGGCCAGCTGAAAGATGTCATCCCTCTCGGCGTTGGTAAACATCCTTAACTGACTGAACTTTGGCCATAAGAATATGGCCAGTTTGTGAAGTGGCTGGATGTGGACTTTCTTTATTATCCACTCAAGGTGTCGTTGGCGGATAATTGCTTGGGAAGGAGTGTCCGACACATCTGGCTGGCAATGGAGTTTCAGTTTGTGAAGCCAGGGCACGACGAGGTTCAGTGTTGGGTATTTATCCCCCTCCAACTCCCTTTGTGCGTCGTAGAACGGGCACAGAAATTGCACCAGGAAAGCCAGCACATCAGGGGACACATCGTGTAGTCGCTGGCTCTCACCACGGCTCTGAAGTATCTCCTGTAACTCTGCGTAGACTGACTCAATTGACTCCAGGGTGAGAAATACGGTGCTAAATCTGGTTTCTGCCATCTGTTTGACAGTTTTTGACAACCGGCTTGTCAGACCTGACTGCTTTAAATATCGGACTAAAGCCTTGGCAGGGTCTCTGCTACTTCTGGGACTGCTTCTGAAAGCTCATCTGGGTTCAAGGCATGCCGGAGGAAAGTGTTGTACAGGTGGTCTTGACAGTCCAGGCGCCGGTATGGGGCGAAGAGCTGCAACATAATTAGCGCCCTGATCGGTTACCCAGACAACACAATTCATCACCGAGGCATCAAATCCAAGGACTGAGACTAATTGTTGCTGCAACTCTTTTCGAATATTGTCTGCTGTTTTGGCCTCGTTTGGGAAGCTTGTTGTGGTGAGTACCCTGCTCTTCATGTCATACTGTGGTGTGACATAGTGACATGTGATTGACATGTAGCTTATTTTACGGTGATCATCCGTCCACATGTCAGTTGTCATGCCCACATTTATCAACGACATGACCCCCTTGATTTCTTCAACCATGTCCCCTCTCTTAGCAGTCGCCAGTTCTTTGCACTTTCGAGAGATTGTGGTGGAGTCAGGGAGTAAACTTGTTGCTGACAGACGTCCATGGGCTGCGCCTACTTTTATTAGCTCTTGCGCTAACTGGATGAAACCGTTCCCTGCTACCGTTTTCAAATGACCGAATGTCCATACAACAGAAATTCACGCATTTATCTGTGATCAGTGATTTCACCCTAGAAGGAGTTGGTTTGGCAAGGAAATCACTCACACTCATTTGTTTGCTGCTGGTTGGTCCGCCACCAATACATCCACCACGCTCAAAATGTCTTTGTAAATGAGATGATCCCGTCTTCTTACTATCGTAGCTTAGCACAGCCTTGCAAATTGTACATTGTGCATAACCAGTTGGCTCATCATTTAAGGTTGTCACGATTTGAAAAACTGCCCAGAAGTTTGCCTTTCCTCTGGTGTTTTTTACCGTTTTAAGTTGGCCATCTGCGATTTTTCTCTTAATATTCTCCATTATTTGCACATGAGGTGAATCGTGGGTCGCGCTGACGGAAAACCTTCTGTGTGCGTGCGTGCGTGAGACTGTCATGTCAGTCATATGTCAATGTAATTATCCGATTATGAAAGTTATGAGGTTATGAAATGTCTATGTTTGTTTTTCTATCGTCGATGTCAGCTTCTCTCTCTTTTTTTTTTTTTTTTTTTTTTTTATTAAAGTCTAAGAATATAAAATGAAGGATAAACCAAAAAAGGCCCGAGGCCCGGCACGCATGTGAACTATGACGTGAAAATTGGCCCGAAGCCCGGCCCTAGGTGCGTAAATAAGTCGGGGCCCGTCGGGCTCGGGCTGAAATGCAGGGCTTTAGTTTGCCAAGCACTGTGGTGTCAAACAGATCACTGAACTCTTGTACCTCTGGTTCTTGGTTTTGTACAGCATGCACATGTGGTCCTAACTGTATCAGACCCATGGCTATACTGTCTTGCAATCCTAGTAGTGGTCTGACATTGCGATTTACCACATGGAATTTTAGTTGGCCTTGTTCACAATCCAGTATCGTTGTGCCCTCAGTATTGATGGTTTGCCCACCATAAGCAATGAGATTGACTTTTTCAGTAGTGTTTATGTGAGCTGAGGGTGCGATGAGGTGTAACTGGTGGGCGGATATAACGTTGCACTTGGCACCTGTGTCCACCTTCAGTTTCAATTGGCCGAGCCCGTGTGTCAGTTGCACTGTTGTGAATATTTCACCTTTCTGCGAAACATCATCCACTGTCTCACAATAGAAGGTGTCCTCAGGGGCATCCAGATTCGTGCCTAATTCATTCACCCGATTAGGTTTATAGTTTCTGAATTGTGCAGTAGTTCGTCTGGGATGGTAGTCCCGAGTTTGTGACTGTGGCGCCGTTTTGTATGATGGAGTTGATCTACAGCATTTTGCAAAATGGTTCCATTTTCCACAGTTGTTGCACTGTTTATTGAAAGCAGAGCACTTGAGTTTATCAGGGACGTGATATCTGTTGCAATTGATGCAGCGCTCTTGTATTGCACATACTTCAGTCTCGTGTTTCAGTTCTTTTGTGCTCTTTTCAGATTGCTCATATAACAGGCATATATTAACTGCAGAGTCCAACGTAAGGTTTTTTTCGCGGAGCAGTTGTTTCCGCACGCCGTCACTTTCAATCCCGCAAACTATGCGGTCACGGATTAGCTCGTCATTTAAAGTTCTGAAGTCGCATTTTTTTGCGAGTAACTTTAAAGTGGAAACATACGACTGAATGGACTTACCAGGTTTTTGATTAGTCGTGTTGAAGACGTGTCTGTCCATTATAATGTTCTTTGTAGGCAAGCAGAGTTCTGCAAACTTTTTCAGTAATACTTCGGGATCTTCTCTGTCCTCTCCCTCTGCAAACGTGAAAGCCTCGGATTTCTCCACCGCGTCGGGGCCCGCTAAATTCAGCAGAGTGTACGCCTGCACCTTTTCCGATTTGTCTGATAGACCAGCATTGCAATATATGCGCCATTCTTTTTCGAATTTGCTCCAGTTGTCAGCAATGTGCTCGTCGAAGATGAGCGGATCAATACGGCGGAGACCTTGTGCCATGTTCGACCTCTTCTGACACCATGTAGATTTGTCAATAACTGACACAATGCAGACTGGATTTAACCGAACGTGTTCCTCGTTTATTTTCCTTCTCTCTCTAGCTTACACTCATGCAATCCTGCACACAGGTGCACACCGACCACACCCACCTTCCCATGTAACATCACCCTTAAAGGGCTATAGACAAATCCGGCGAAACACGGAAGTACAGCAGCGCCGCCATTACTGCGTGCCTTGCTGCTAAGGAAGTAGCAGAAGTAGCGTTAGTCCCATAGGCGGCTGTAGCAGATTATAGCTGTACGAAAAGTTATTTTTATTTAGTTTTTTTAGTACGTATGCTGTCCAGTGATGCCGAGAAGAGTGTGTTGTGTGGTTGGCTGTGTTTTAACAACAGCACAAAACTACAGGCATGGTATAAACCCGTTTGTGAAATCCACGAACCTTTGTTGCACATTGACTGCCCATGTTCACGACCATACGGATTACACAGAGTTCTTTACTATTAGCTAGAGAAGATCAGTTCAGGTGCCGCTAGGGATCTGTCGCGTCACGTTTACAAGCACCAAAACGGTATTCATTGTTTGAATTTCATAATAAAATTGACAGAATCTGAGAGCTGAGATTGTCGGTCTCCGTGTCCTCTTTGCTTCGCGATTTTTCTGTGCGTGAGAAAATGGATGTGTGGTGTGAGAGCGTGTGATGAAAAGCGTCAATTGCGTGTGTCTCACATTTTATTGCATTTGTATTAATTTGAAGAGTAAAAAAAAAATCTGTGTGTCTTAAATTTTTTTGAATTTGTTAGTCGGTCGGACAAAAAGGGGAAAAAAATAATTAATTGGGTCAGTCCTAAATTGACCAGGTCGGTCAGTTATGCAAACAAGAATATTTTTAAGGATGGCCTAATAGTTATTTGAAACTTGTGAAGCTTGTGAACATATTAACAACACAGCTAGTAATGACAGCGTTCGGTTTTATTGTTGTCATCAATTAATACACTTCTTAATTACAATACATTACATATTTATACATTATTACATTATGTTGTCAATAAATTACCTTTATCAGTAAGTTTTGGCCACTGCCTGACATCATCTGCCCAATTTTCCCTTTCACCAGACATTTTCTTTAATGAGCAGGATCCGCTTTCATTGAAATGTCATTAGAGGACACCGGCAAGTGTCACACCGTCACACCTCGCAGGCACGCAGTAATGGCGGCAGGCAAGATGGCGGCGCCCATAGAGTTTGCGGCGGATTTGTGTATAGCATTTATCAGCTATGATATAACATTCATCAACACTACACTGTAAGGGTAGGTTTAGGGTTATGGTATGTGTAGATGTTAATAAACCATAATTTTTATCGGCAGCATTTTTCGTTGTCGAATTGTACTACCCACTGTTTTAATGGGAGGTACGAAAATCTGACAGCGTAGGACAAATCGACAGAACACCGGGACATGTCCCGTATGAACGGCGCATATGGTCACCCTAGTGATATGGAACTACGTTCGCCGTGCGTTTCCCAGAAAATAATTGCACGCCTCAGAACGTTCTTCAGCCAATCAGATTCTAGCATTCAACGGCCCCATAGTATCTAATATCTACTATAACCTACACCTACACTTATGATGCAGTCAAGCCTCTTTCAGTAATCTCACTGTAATCTCCATTAATCTCATCTCATTGTAAATCTCACAATTACAATATTCCCCCTTTTTTTTTTTTTTTTTTTTTTTTAAGTAATTTCTACTTTGTGTGTGTGTGTGTGTGTGTGTATTTGGGATTTACTACATTATGGGGACCAAAACACCCACAAAGATAGTAATACATTTCGACCTTGTTCAGACGTTGGACGTTGTTTTGGTCCCCATGAGGAAACAAGCTTATAAATCATACAGAAATTGTATAAATCATACAAAGTTTTTTTGAAAATCTAAAAATGCTGAAAGTCGTGTGTGAGGGGTGGGTTTAGGGAAGGGGATAGAAAATACAGTTTGTACAGTATAAAAATCATTACGTCTATGTCTAATGTCCCCATAAAAAATGAATGAAAGTGTGTGTGTGTGTGTGTGTGTGTTGTGTTGTGGTATATATGTGGATTTTTTGTGTGTGTTTTTTTTTTTTTTTTTTTTAATATTATAATTTTTATCTCACTCTCAAAAAGTAAATATTATATAGCCTAATATATTTAAAAATGAAATATTCATAAATGCTCTTAAAAACAAACATTGTTCAGCTGAACGTCATATTTGCCCTGAATGAAACTTAATGTATAAAATGTACATATGTCTTGGTTCAGCTGTTTTGTGTCCCTCGTGCGGTGCTCATGAATGTAAAGTAAACAAACAGGCAGGCCTCCAGTAGTGGTGACATACTTTACAGTTACAGACTATTACTGTCTGTCCTCTGAGTCATCAGTGTGTTTAGTCACCTCCTCTCACTGCTGAGCCACACTTTTACTCATTCAGATATGAGAATATAATGTTTGAGTTCATGTTGAGATCTCTGACTTTTGATTACAGATTTTGGTGTCTTGACCAATTTTATTACAGTTTGTGCTATTTTTTCCCTCTTTTCTGAAGAGGAGGCATGGCACATATGAGACTAGTTTTTCTCAGGTCAAAAATCTGAGAGGCATTTGATCCCCATATTCTCATTGGGGTACAGGAGAAACTACATGTTGGAGTTACAGTAAATAGATCATGTGTAAGTTTCCTGTGGAAATGTGAGGCTTTCTGGCACTCTGACACTAGATGGTAGCACAGTTTGATTTTATTTACAGCTTTACAGAAGGCTATACAATGTGTTACTCAAAACTTCACTGAACTTTGTTATTAAACGTCACAGTATTTATGATGCTTTTAGATAATACTGAGTTTTTATTTGCTGGTCATCATTATCCTGATTTTCCAATCTAGATTTAAAAATGCATTTTTTTATTTTTTTATTTTTTACTTTTTTAAAGAAGGGAATCCAAAATGACAATAGGAGAGAAACGTGTGAGAAATATGGGAGATCTCTTTATTTTCTTGCTGTAATCTCTTGCAAGACTCCATTTTTAAAATTATTTACTGCTCAGAGGCGCTGCTGTTGCTTTTTTATTGCAATGGGGTTTTTCACCTTTAATGGTCAGGACAGTAGTAGTAGAAGCAGGAAACAACTGGACAGGTGAGAATTGAACAGGAGCAAGAAAGTACCTTTAGCTGGTATTTGAACCCATATTGTCTGAGGTGCAGTTGTGCCTTCACACTGATGCACTGAAGGCTATGGCTCTGACAGAGGTTACTGTATGCTCAGGATACTAAGGGCTGATTCTCTTATATGTCTCATTGAGATATCAGCTTTGTCTTAAGATGTCTTCAGTTTTATTTTAGGAGAAACGTTAAACTTTTACTAATGTTGTAAATACTAAAACTATCATTTAAATAGCATTGAACATTTCAGAATATCAAGGGTTACTAGTTTAAATGTTTAAATTTATCTTCAGCGTCCAGCATTGTATGCACCACATTTTCCAAACACACTAAAAAGGACTTACAAGTGCAAGATGTTTAGTATAAGAGCAATACCTCTTTTTTTTTTTTTTTTAACAAATGTAACAGTGTCCCAGTTTTTTTTTTCTTTTCTGCTTCAGCCCATTTTTGTATGTATGTAAATATAAGATTTGGTTTCCTCTGTTAAATCACTGTGCAATAAAACACTGTCTACATAAAAAAAAAAAAAAAAAAAAAAAAAAAAAAAAAAAAAATAAAACTTCAAATATGACAATGCATGTATTGTCTTTAATTGAAATGGTGCAGGTAAATGACATTGAAGCTAACCAGATGGAAGAAAAATAATATAAAACAGAGATCTCTATACCATTTCAAACATTTCTCCTAGACAAAAATGAGGTTACCTTAAGACTGAATGGAAACTTTTGCTTGAGTCTCCTGCTTCTCAGACTTGTCTCCTGGGATAAAAACTCTTAACACTCTCACAATGGTCTTCTTTAAAGCTTTAGAAGAGATCTCAACAACTTTACACACTGCTCAGATATTTTTCCTTAGCTAGAGACTCTGGATCTCTCACATTTGTCTCCTCAAAAGTTTAGAAGCGATCTCAACAACTTTACACTCTGTGCTCAGATTTAAAAGAGCTCAGAGCTAAAGAAAGAAGTCTAAGCACAGTGTGCAATGTTCTTGAGATCTCTAATCTAAACTTTTGAGGAGACAAATGTAGGAGATCCAGAGTCTTTAGACTAGGAGAAAAATCTGAGCACAGTGTGTGACGCTGTTGAGATCTTGTTTAAAACTTTGGAGGAGACAAACGTGAGATTGTTAGAGTTTTTGTCTCAGGAGACTCAAGCAAAAATCTCAATTTCATTTTAAAGTTACCTCATTTCTGGCTAGGAGAAATATTTGAAATGTTAAAGAGATCTCACTTTTTTCTTTTAATTAGCTCGCAACATTGCATATAATCATACAGCCTAAACTGTAATCTAGCCAGTCTCCTTCCTGTTTTTCTTTCTGTTTAATGCAGACTCATACACAAGCAAGTCTGCTCTTGTGGTCTTGGAAAGTAACGTAATCTAATGAGATGAGATGGTAGATTTATGTTATCGCCGGATCATCTGTTTAGGGATTTCGTTTCATCTCTCTCCACAGCTCTAAGCACACATGCAGCATCTGCTCCTGAGTACTCTAGTCCCCTATGGACCTTTGATCCTCAAATACATACTCCAAAAGATATTCATTTGGACCTCCGCCGGGGATCAAGGGAAAACTTGGAGATGTCTCAAAGTCTGAGCAGACCGGACACACTATGAATGTATGTTTTCTGAAAAAATAGTATGCGTGTCTGGGTTTAATTATTTCAGCAGCTGCAGCAGACCAAACCTGAGACAGTTTCACAAACACAGCAGGGGGAGAACTAAGTCCTTAACACTCAACTGTATGTCACATCAAACCGTCTTCTCTCTCATACACTTCTATTTCTTTATTCTTTATTCCTAATTTTTTTATTTTTTTTTATTGCAATGGGGTTTTTCTTTCTTTTTTTTCACAGTTTCCTTTGCTCTCCATTGAGGTGGGAGAATATAGATGGATGTACACAATATAGATGGGCATGTTAACAAAAACAAAAATAACTGTTCTGCAAGGAAAAGATTGTTTTATAAACCCATATGCATCCCCTTAGCTTATTGGTATCTCAGGTAGTAAATCTCTGGAATTTACATCGGACTTTATTAATTTGCATAGCTTTCCAGGTCTAGGAATCAAACTTTATTTTTTTTTTCAGAGAACTACTCATAGAACCACTGGCCATCTTGTTTCAGTTGACAAAGGCCATGATTTATGAAAATATGTTGGAATGCATCACAACAGAAAAATAGGTTTAAGCTGCATTCCATAACTTTTTTTTCATCCAAAAATGATCCAAAATTAATTATTGAGCAAGTACTGTACATAACCAATCATTTTTCAAAACCATCTCCTTACCTTAGCCCGATTCACAATGGTAAGCTTGTAATAATGTTTTCTAATTTGAGTGGTTTGGGTCGTTCATCTTTGCTCTCATTACGTCACGTCTGTATAAATGAAGTAGGGTATGGTATGACAAATAGAAATTAGACTCCAATAGTCATTTTCACCCTCAAACAATTAAATAATATGATGTGTATTAAATGACCCCATTTAAAAATATATTTATTTATATATTTAAATATATTTATTATTTATATAAAGCTCTCTGTTTAATGAATTAATGATTAGGTTATCACCTCAACCAAATCTCATTTAATGAGAATAAGTATAAAAACCCCTGCTGTGGTCATCACTATCCTCTTGCAATAGGAGCAGCTGGATGGCAAAAACAGTGCTAGTAGTACCTCAAAATTAATTTGAATCAAATAACTATTGACCATGCCAAAAGAGTTGTGAATAATAGATTTTTTGTGTGGGGAAGAGGGGTTTTATTTTGTTTTTTGTTGTTGTTTTAACTCAGGTTGTTTCCATCCTTAAAATTTCAAAGCCAGTGGTTCATAAGACCAAGGTTAAGCTGCAGACATTGGGGACAACAAAGCTATAGACCAGCAGAGGGCGAAAATGACTTTCCACCATCTCACTCAACAACTGTAGGATGACATCAAGTGACCTACAAAAATAAAGGCAGCTGGGTTTATGTGTCCAACACCTGGTAATCTAATGGTTAGACGGATAGAGAGGCCTACAAGCCACAGTGTCTCACATCCACTGTGGAATTTGGTGGAGGATCGGTTTTGATCTGGGGGTGCTTCAGAATCGGCACATTCATGTTTGTGAAAGGTGCATGAATCAAGCCATGTACAAGGTTGTCCTGGAAGAAAACTTTCTTCTTTCTGCTCTGACAATGTTCCCCAACTCTGAGGATTGGTTATTCCAGCAGGTCAATGCTCCATGCCACACAGCCCGGTCAGTCAAGGTGTGGATGGAGGACCACCAGATCAAGCCCAATCTCCAGACCTGAACCCCATTGAAAACTCTGGAATGTGATCTAGAGGAAGATGGATGGTCACAAGCCATCAAACAAAGCCAAGCTGCTTGAATTTTGCACCAGGAGTGGCATAAAGTCACCCAACAGCAATGTGAAAGACTGGTGAAGAGCAGTCCAAGGGTTATTCCACAAAATGGTTTCTGAACTCTTCCTAATTGTGTTGTTTAAAAATGAATATGTACTTCTATGAACATATTTTTTTTGTTATTTTGACCAGTTGTCATTTTCTGTCAATAAATGACAATGTTTATTTGGAATTTGAGAGAAATGTCAGTAGTTTATATAATAAAACAAAAATGTTCATTTTAATCAAACGTGTACATATAAAGAGTAAAACCAGAGAAACTGATATTTTTACAGTGGTCTCTTAATTTTTTTTCCAGAATTGTTTTTGGGAACCAAATCCTAACATTCTTGCAATGTTCTTTTACATATTAGTCTTACTAATATAAAGTAATGTTCCCAGAACATTGCCTTGAGTTTTTTTTTTTTTGTCTTATCTGTTAGTTTTGTTTTTGATTTTATTTTGTTAGTTCAGTGAACTGTTTTGGGGATTTTTTTAGAAATGAAACCTTAATGTTCTATCTGTGAACATTTTTATACATTTTAATTTTACTAATATAAACGAATGTTTCTGGAGCATTGCATGCATGCAGGGTTTTTATTTTTTTGGCTATCTCCCCTCCCTTTTGTGTGTTTTTTTTCTTTTGGCTTTCAGCTCCTTCAATCAATGCAAGCACTGCAGTCAAAATGACTTTGTTTGGAGTCACCATCAAAACAACCTGTCTCCTGATAGAGGGTCCTTCCATTAAACTGTCCTGTCCACACACACATACATACACATACACATACACATACACATACACATACACATACACATACACATACACATACACACAGACTCTCTCTCTCTCTCTCTCTCTCTCTCTCTCTCTCTCTCACACACACACACACACACACAAACACACACAAACACACACCAGAGACGAGAGCAGGACATATGAGAAGTAATATTTCTTGCCGCAGTGATAGATGTGGCCATATAGAAGCTATGATTACCAGGGTATTGGGGGCTTTAAATGCACATCCATTAGACCATCGTTTAAACCTGCTGGGCTCCGGTCTGCCTCCTTCATCAGAGAGAGAGAGGTGAGGGGCAAAGGAAAAAGGAGAAAACAAGAGGTGTTCATGAGACAGAGGTCTCATGTTTCGTCTTTAAAGAGGGCTGTCATAGCCATGGTGACTGGTTTGTTATTGCTTTTGTTCTGAGATACAGAAACAAGATCTTTCATGTGGGTGAGTATCAGAGGCACAATCTCCTTTCTCTATCCCTCATTCTCCCTAGCGATCAGCCATGGTAACCTCTGCCACAGATGCACAGCCAACCTTACAGAGTACAAATGGTAAAGCGTAGAAGCACAAAGAGGAAGCCCTCCTTAAATGACTGCATTGTTGAGCTTCACCACTCACAAAGAGCACTGAATAAAACTTTGTTAAATAATTCTTTTAAACTCACTGTAGAAAAACAATTAATTCCACTTATTTTGGTATTGGCATAATCCTGGACGAATTGGATTTAGTGGTGAAAGGCAGTGAAGTTCACCTTTAAATCTCACAAAGGAGTGAAGCAGTAAATACATTCTGTCCTGAGCTAAGTTTTGTCTCATAGGGAGGATTGACATTGAAGTAACTATTATGGGATGGCGGGGACGAAAAAGCTGGAGAATGCATAGAATGTTATTCTTTAGGAGCCGGATTTATCAGTTTGTTGGGTGCAGCCGAGATGTCTTTTATTTGGAATACTGAATGGGCGACTTCAGGTGAAATTTATCAGTCACCACAAAAAGTTCTAGAAAGTTAAAGCACACCATAAGCGGGTCTTGACCTCTTTCATGTCTATAATAAAACTGAAAGATAGAAAGAGAGAGAGAGAGCGACACACAGAGAGAAACAGAGGGAGGGCAGACCAGCATGTTCCATTATCTCCAGTCAGAATGACCCACCTGCCAGTCAAAGTAATGGACTGTGAAAGAGAGATTAGAATGAGGTTATTTTAGGAATGACTCTTTAAAGAGCAAAGTAGCCCAAGACCTACAGTACAGTACAGAAGAATCAAAGAACATTTTACTTTACTCAGATTTTGCTTTCACTCAACCAGATTTGGACCACAAGAGAACAATTACATACACATGCATTCGGTATAATCACTAATCGCTAATGAGATTTCAATGAGAGAGATTTTATTTAAAGGAGTGACTGCTTGGGGAGTTTTTTTTCTTTAAGTTTGTTACTCAGTGTCTCTTTGTGCTACGTGCCTCAAACTTAGGTGAGATATCCCCTTATATGTCTGCAACAATTTCAAGTAGCTGAGACAACTTGTTTGAAAACAATGCAATTAAGTTTGTTGGTGCTAATGAAACTTAGTAACTTAAGAAACTAAGATAGTAATTTTTTAACTAGTGATATAAGGCTATATTTAAACCGTTTTATCAAGACTGTATTTACTACCAAGCAAACACGAAACATTTTTCTAACATTAGTGTACAGTTTTATTTGACTATTTCGGGTACCATTTTTGGAACATTTTCAGAATGTTCTTTTTTTGTTCGTTTTAGTTTGAATAATATAAACCAAATTTCTCAGAATGTTAAATGGAAATTTTTGTTTGACATCCCAAGAACTTAAAGAGAATGTTAACTACTGGTAAGTTGTGCCTCACTGAGAATGACTGAATAATGTCTGTATATGGACAAGTAACCAATGTCAATTTTCTTGATTTAATTAGTGTTTTCTTCTATGTAATTCTACAAAACTATTATATGAATATTTTATGAACAATTTACATTATTCTCCTTGTTTTTTATGAATGAGACCCAGTAAGCCTTATTTCTTGAGGTAGCCCTAACACAGGCAGCCATTCAAAGCAGTCATGTATTCTGACAAAATAAAATGTCCTCATGTCAGTGGCCTGACAGACAACTACTTGCTCTCAAAATTTGGTTGTGGCTCCTGTCACTTTGGTTATTGAATGCAGCTGTCACTCTGTCACCTGAACTGCGTATATGAACAGAACTGTGTTTAGCTTTCTAAACAGGACTGACAAGTGCATTCTGTGGCTGTGTGAATGTAGACAAGGTGTTCAAATCTCTGAGGACTGTGGTGTGTGTGTGAGTATCCTGTGTTAATTCTCTGAAGGTCACCTTCTGCTTCTCTCCTGTGGACAAACAAAAGAGTGTCACTGGCAGGGGATGATAAGTAAATATAGCTTAAATGGGACTCCAAATGGGCCACAGTTATCTGTCTTTACCTGGTGTGTGTGCGGATGTGTAGAGTCACAAGGTGTGTGGTCTGGACTTAGTCAGGTCTATGCAGTTTTTATTAGAGCTGTAATAGATCAGATACTGACAGTGAGATGCTTGAAACCCTCATGGCTAAAGAGAGAGGAGATAAAGAGGCTGAATAAAAGTAAAGACTGAAGGACATAACCGTTGACTTACACTGAAGTACCCGAATTCTAAACTGTTCAACTATTTATGTATCAGTAAGCTCTCCCAGTGTGCTCAATAGCATGCAACTTTTAAATACAAAACTGCAGGCACAATATGTCAAGGTAAAGAGCGGGACTGACTTTATAAATCTGCCCTGAGTTTTTGGCACAAATGTATAAAGTATAACTGGATTGCAGGTGGTATTAAAATGGAAGGTTTGTCATAGGGATTCATGATACTGTAAATACTTTTATAATGTTACAAAAGATTTTTATTTCAAATAAATGCTGTTCTTTTGAACTTTCTATAAATCAAAGAATCCTGAATAAAAAATTTACATGGTTTTCACTAAAATATTAAGCAGCACAGCAATTTATCATTGATAAAAATAAGAAACATTTCTTGAGCAGCTAATAATTTCAGGAATTATTTACATTCTAAAACATATCAAAATAGAAAACAGTTATTTTAAAATGGTAATTGTATTTTTTAATATTATTGCGTTTTTTTTTTTTTCACTGTATTTTAGATCAGTTGAATGCAACCTTGGTGAGCATAAGAGCAATAAAAAATCTTACCTCCCTAAACTTTTGAACAGCAATATACAGGTTATTGGATTTATATATATATATATATATATATATATATATATATTATTATTATTATTATTATTATTATTACTGCATTAGTTGATTTTGTAATAATAACATATAATTTATAAGCATTTACAACTACTGGCTGTAGTTAATTTATTTTATTTAGACAAAACAGTTTGGAATTTAAATACTTTATTGATTAAAAGCTGTAACAATTATTGGCTTATCAGGATAAAACAGATTTTTAATATCAGTGTTTTTCACTGAAATATAGCATATTATAAAGTGGTACAACTGTTATGAAATCACCTCTTGTATGATGTATGTCCTGGTGAAGTTCTAGCCTTCAGAATGAACATGCAAAGCCTACCTAATATTTTAAACAACTTTTGGTCTAGAACAGTGGTTCCCAAACCTGTCCTGGAGGACGCCCTGCCGTGCGCATTTTGTATATCTCCCTAATCAGACACACCCAATTAAGTTCTTGCAGTCTCTAAAGAGCTGATGAGTGGAATCAGGTGTGTTAGATAAGGTAGACATACAAAAGGTGCAAGGCAGTGGGGCCTCCAGGACAGGTTTGGGAAGCACTGGTCTATAATATTGATATTCCAGATGTTGCAATATTATGTTTAAGATATGAATCTAAGCACTGCAAAACACTATACATTTTTCAATGTTCTGCCAGAGAGCTGAACATGCATCCAAACTGTCATCAGTGACAAATGACATTGTGTTTGATAAAAAACTTGTGTGTACTACACTTCCAGCAAACTTCACCTCTCAGTTTTCTTCAATATGGTACAAAATACAGTCCAGACACTCCATAGCTGCCAATGTAAATGTTAAAAACATATTCACACACAGAACAAAGGGGGCTCTGTCGTAACACAATAGAGTTAATATCTTCAGCAGCTGTCTGGAAGCGGTCTTGTGGAGACCCCCACCTAGGGCCCGTGTAACTCTAGAAGCAGAGGTCCGATCTCTGATGTGCTTGTGAGCTTATGTCATTATTATAAGTTTGGCAGATCGCATTAAAGTACTTTCCCCAGCATACTGAACTAAAAATAGTTATGAAAAAATACTTATTATTTATGTAAAATATGAATACTACATGTGCATCTCCAAGTGTTGCCTACATTGCCTTAACTAATGTTGCTTTCTACCTCAGCTTTCAGCTTTCTGGACTACCGAGAATCTTTTAAACCTTGCGGTTTCTAGTCTGGCACAACATGCTTTGACTGACAGCCTGAAGAAAAGGCCTCTGCTCTGATCTCAAGCTGTATTCCCTTACCATTAACAATCTGACGAGCTTACCAGCCGATATGGGACCCATGAATGCATGCACTCTGACCTCCACAGTTCATATATTTAATAGCTTGCATATGAAGACAGAACAGTACATTAGGTGGATTTGAGAATAAGTGCTAGTGGAAACGTGATCTAGACGTGAGGAAAGCAGCCAGGTAGAGTGAATATAAGTCATTTAGATGGCTCTAGGGGGAATAGAATGCAATCGATAGGGATTTATATTTGTTTTTTTTAGAGATCTTGTGAGTGTGTCTAGTTTTTGTGTGGATGGTGGGAGTATTGTGACATATGTGTATAGATTTTTATCTGTGTCTCAGAGTTTTCTGCAGGATACAACAGTGTTTGTGTGTCTGTATGTGTGCATGTGCATTTCTGTGAACATTTAAGCTTTTAGTTTTTATAGAGCGGTTCTCCTGTGTGCTCAAGGTTTTGTGTATTTGCCAAAAGTGTGAAATAATAGCACAATGCAAAAGAGCCAAAATTTAAACCATATCCTCTGTTTGTTCTCTGAAAAATCCATTTCAAATCCTATTAGTGTGTTACAGTGAATACATTTATTTTTTTGCTCTCCATTTCTATCTAAATAATTCTTGAAATGGGTTAAAATGCGTTTAAAGTTCACTGTGAGTTCTGTTTTCATTGTTGTCTATTGCAGAATATAAAGATGTGCAAACACATTGTTAGACAAACATTATTTTAAAACAATAGTAAGTCTGTAAATATACTGCTTTCAACATACAGCGGCCTCAAAAAGTAAGTGAATACTTAAGCCACATTTATAAATGTATGAGTATAATTGCAATGACTACCACACGTGGCATATATTTTAATCAAAGATAGCACTTTTCAAGGAACACATTTCATAAACATTTTTTAAATAATTATGGATAGATAAATAATATAAATGATCATTTACTTACCCTCATATCATTCTAAACCTGTATGGGTTTATTGTGTTGAACACAAAATATATATATATATTTTTTTTTTTCCCCATGTCTCCAGTGTTTTTGGGCTATACAATGAAAGTCAGTTGGGCCCAGTGTTGTTTGGACCCCAACAGTTGTTATCTTATATGTTATATTTATGTTATAATCTGTATAATCTGTTAAAATATATATATTTTTAAACATAATTTGTTGTTAATGGAATGACATTCATACATTTTAAGAATTAATACTTTTTTTCATACATGTTTTGGAGCCACTTTATTGCTTTTATATCCCTTTGTAATAACATTTTACAATAAGGTCCTATGAATTAATGTTACTTAATGCATTAACAAACATTGACAAAACTTACGAACAATTTTTGCATGCATCTGTAAATGTTGACTAATAAAATATTAATAAAGTATTTTTTCATTGTTAGCTCATGTTAACTAATGCAGATGACGTATAGTGACAAAAGCTTGTTTGATGGTTCTGCTGGCTGGTTTCAGAGGGGTTTTAGAAACTTTACTGCTGGTCAGGCTTTTTAGACCTGCATTTTAACCCAGCTAAGACCATCTTGGCCAGACTGGAAGAATAACATAAACCAGCCAAGACCAGCTTAAAGCAGGTTAAACTATTTTCAGTGCAGTCACACTTCAGTCGTAAGTTCATTTCAGCTCTAATGAAGTCAAGGTGATTTAGCATAAAATATTTCTATTCCGAGGGATCCAGCAGCATGCTATTTAGTAAATAACACCGCTGTTCATTTAACCCAACCTGCTGATCCCCAATCCCCTTTTCCCGCCTCTCATCTGTTTTGTGAGTCGCGAGACATCAAAGGCCCTCATTAACAAATGGAGACGCAAAAGACTTACATGAAAGCCTGATTGTAGATGAAGCAGCTGATTATAATTGCATTTTGTATTCAGTCGTTTTTTCTCCTCTCTCTTTTCTAATCGGGCCGACTGCCAGCTTTCTTTTCTATCATTCGGTAATGTGGGAGAGCATTCTCATTAGGATTCAAGCGCGATGCTCGCTAACTTAATTAAGCATAAGATAGACATGCGTATGGATGCAATCTGATCTCAATGTGTGTGAGCCCACGTTTAGCTCCCGTTCAAGGGTTCTCAAAGGACGTGATGATGCTGTGATGGCAGGAAAGTGGGGTATCTTGTCAGCTCTGTATATTTCTGTGCTGCTTTCTTTTTCAAGAAGGTTTATGATATGGCGAAGTAGCTAAAGTAGTATTAGTGTTACACATGGGATCTATTGAGTAGCTTGTTTAAGATTCAATTGCTACTTTTTCTCTTCCTTCCAGAGGCAATCATATCTTATGTATGTCTATTTCAGATGTGTAGTACTGCCTCTTGATCAGTGTCTAGGAACCGAACATTTACACATCTGTTATTGCAGAAGCATTTACTAGAAGCTATATGATTTAAAGATGTGGAAAAAGAGGAATTTTGTGTAATGTCCTATAATTCTGTAACCGCATTGTACTGCAGCTGCAGTGCGGAGGAGTTGATTGATTGATGCATGAACATTAACTCAGTATTCCACAGTTTTATCTGACAGGCCTGATGGATGCTTTTTATAATAAATCCAATGAATCTGATAAAACCTGTATTGAAATGCAAAATAAGTACAAAAACATTCTGCAATGGCCTACCAAGAAATCTTATATGCATCGCATATGAAACTGATCAATCCTTGTAAACTTTTGTTGGCATGACAACGGCACACAACACAATGACTTCCAGAATGCAAAATTAGTTTCAAAATTAGACATTAGAGAAAAAAATGTAAGCAGCTCGCTCCAGAATGAACTACACATATAAGCCTGTCATCTGTTCAGATCATCTGTCACAATTGTGTCCTTGGCTCCTTCTGTACACTGAAAAAAAGAAGAAAAAGAATCAGTGTAGAAACAATTTTCGCTTAGAAAATTTCAAAAGTAATGACAAAGAAACTGCATTTTTTTTTTTTTAATTAGGACTGAATTTTTTTTTTAAACACACTGCAATAATCTTTGTTTTATTTACAATTTATTTTTAAAGTTTTGCATATACACATTTTTGTTTTTCTATGGTGGTGTGGAGTTTCCATCGACTCCATAACTCCTGAATCTAACCCTCACACTTATATTTTTGCACTTTTAGGTTTTCATTAAGACATTTATTATGTTTATTAAGCCATTTTCCTCACAGACTGTTGGCTGGTCTCCACATTTAGGTCATTTCAGATTTGACTATTTTTTAGTGGACATATGCTCTCCTAAATACAGTATAAATAAAACCTCACACACACGCGTAAATGCACTTCGTGCACACAAGGAGTCGCTGTTGCTTTGCGGTGATTAAAATTAGATTATAAATGACCACATTTATTGTCACTTATAATTATCGTCAAAACAGTGTAAATGAACTTCTGCCATGTCACATTAATGTTTACTTACTTACATACTTAGGAACACAGACAGACATTAACTACCAAGAACTTTTTTTTCCATTTGTGTCTCCAACTTTTTATCTCTAAGTGCAAAATAATTTCGACTGCTCGAGTAAACGCATACGTTTTGCAGTCTATGATGAATCTGAAATGTGTTATGATAGCTACTGTCATGTTCAGGGAAAACATATTTGCAAACAAGTCTGCGGGGAGCCCTTGATGTTAACGTCGGTGCCTCAGGTGATGCTTTACCTGAACCTCAGTCTTGACTCGCCAGTGTCTGCGCTGGAGTGGAGAGGAGAGGTCGGCGCAGAAAAACCTCTTCAAACCCACATGCACTTATTTTTAAGAACACGTTTGCTGATGGTATTTGTTTTCTAGGTGTTCCTGAATATCAAAAGAAGCTTGTTTCCTTTTTTCTCCTAGCATCATCTCCTGAGGAAGGAAACCAGCCAATTATTATTCTTCATCTCTGCAGGTTATTCTAAGCGACACCCAAGATATGGAAAGCGCAAATGGTGCAAACGTGCGCTTGAGCAACTTTTAGGATGTGCAGGATAATTCCGCATTAGAGGATGTGAGAGGGGATGCGGAGGAAACACGGATCCTGCTTTACGCATCACGCATCAGGAGGAAAAATCCCACAGAAACGCCACCCAACCCGCCAGACTTTACTAGAAAGACTAAAGTAGCCAAGGAACGGAAATTAAATTCACTCGCAGCTACCTAACACCAAAAGACCGCAGACTGAGCAATTGGATACAGCGACGCATGGGAACATACTTCGGATGTGCGAAAAGCACAATATTTGTGAAGGATCTGTCGCGCAACGAGGAGACACAGCGGCATCCTTCAGGATCTTGACAGAGCCTATAAATCCCATCTAATGCATTACTGGATGCTCGGACACACAAGTCTTTTTGACCTGAAGTAAAGTGAACCGTGAATTGAAGAACATTATGATGAATGCTTCTGGATATCCTCCGAGAGCGATGCTGGAACTTAATCGTGCAATTTTGTGATCATCTCTCCGCGCGCAAAGGGATCCCTTTTCACTTTTATTGCCCTTCCGTGCCACCCAGTAGGACTGAAGTTTCTCACAGGTCGAGAACAAACATGTTGCGTCTCCATACTCTGCATTTCATTGTAATTCTGCTCAGAGGTAAGCTAAAGAGAGGGGTTCTGGCGTTTTCCACCTGCACCTTATATTAATGTGGTTGTGGGATTTCCGTAATTTAAGATCAAAGAAAAAAAATAATCATTTAATTTAAAAGCTCTACTCTGGATCCTGACTGAATCTTATCTAACTCAATGTGTGGTTTTGTGAACGTGCGAATTGAACGGGAATCTCACCGTAACGAGCGCGACATCACGGCCACTGACTGATTTGTGCTGCAGCTGGGGATTAGCGGTGTCCGCTGCGAGCGCGAGTCGTTCTTGAGTCGAATCTTTTTAATGAATCATGAAACCGGTTTGAATCGGTTCAAGCAGTCATCACGCCAACAACTTGAAATTCACTCACTGCATCGAGAATCTCTTTTTGACAACAATCATTTCCAAATTGTAGTCTAAATAGGCGGTGTAGGCTACAAACAGACATAAATTGATACGAGAATAGGCAGTGACTTAACTATGGTTGCTTGAACGCATGCAATAAAACCAAATATGGTTTAAACTGTTTTAATTAGGCTATAACATTTTTCCAGCCCAATAATTGAGGAAGAAAAGCTGCGAACGGGTTGCTTTATGTTGGTCTTCTGCAGGAGTAGGCTAATTTAGCAGTGGCTCGTGCTGATGGGTCATTTTGCAAACTTAAAATTGAATTTGAATTAAAACATAAACTTAAAACATAAACTTAAATTATTTGAATCTTAAGTGGGATTTAAATATATGTATTAGGCTACTTATAGTTTCACATTTAGGCGTATTGTTTGACATATCTTTGTGTAGCTTTGAGTGGAACTTGCTTTATATTTTTATTACGTGTCTACCTATATATATATGGCTTCATTAGAACTTGTTACAACATGTGAAATTACGACCACATGCCGACGTTATTACTATACGTAAAACAATCACTGAATCGTCTGTGAACTGCTCGAAAGAACCGATTCCCGGAAAATGTGTCGGACTTTCATTACTTAGTGGGATTCGAACGCACTTCAATATCTCGCTCTCTTCCCTCCCTCCCTCCCTCCCTTCACACACACACACACACACCACACACACAACACACACACACACACACCCCACACACCCACCACACACACACACACACACACACACACACACACCACACACACACACACACACACACACACACACACACACACACACACACACACACACTCGTTCTCCACTGGTACAGCTTTTCATTCATTCATCGTTTGAAGCAGTTCATTCAGAAGTCCAGTGGTCAAACAAGGATTTTTTTGCAGAATTTGACCTGGTTGTGAGGAATACTCCACTAAACTAAAAGAAAGGCAATAAATATAAAGATTCTGATTTTTCATAGTTTTATTTCAGAGTTGTAGAAAGCACAGTATCTTTTTCTATTTGTAAGCATTTCACTACAGGTTCACTACACAGGGTGAAGTCATTTAAAAAGAATATGGCTTAATTTACCTGAATTTACCTGGGTTTGTCTGTTGAAACGCAGCTGAAATGTGTCCATTATGAAAGAGGTCCTTTGGGGCTTGATCAGTTGTGGGGGCAAACATGGGGACATGGCTGTGCGTCAAATTACCTCTCAATAAATCTAGAGTACTCTGACTTTGAGCTGGGGAACATTTGGTCCTCATGTTAAATGGACATAATTTTAATATGAACCTTTAAATGAATGAGGCCATTACTTTATCTCAGTATTCTTCTTTCAGCCTCCTTTCTTGCTCTGTTTTGTGCACTCTCTGTCTTTGGCCTCCTCCTCCTCCCTCTGTACCACTTTGTTCTAGTCTTGCGTGAGAACATGTAGTAGTTAGTGCTGAAATGACCTTGGAATTATCCAGGTCTACGAGCTTGATGTTCAGCAGGCCCTCACATTACTCACAGTGTTTTAAACTGAGAAAAAAGAAGTGGATAGTTTCATTATTAGGCTGGAGAGATGTATGAGCTTTCTAGAACAGCACACTGTTGCTGAAGTGAAAATAATGAGTGATGAATGAGTTTTTAAAGCGTGCTTTTTAAACTAAACTGAAATTCTGCAGAGGAACTGGTGCACCAATGCACAAGTATGATACTGATAAGCTGATCATTTTCAAATGCAGACATTTTAATTAATTAAATATATAACACTAAAAACAAAAAAATCAGTTGTTTTAAATTCTACAACTAAATCTTAGCATCACAGCATTAGAAAGTATGAAAAATGGATAATTAAAAAAAAAAAATAAAAATTTAAATAAAAACATTTAACAGCATTAAATAAATTAATTTTTGTGTTTTTAAAGATTAAATTGTTACACTGCAACAATATTTTCATAGAAACAAATTTCACATAAAAATTGCTAGTAGATTTCACAATTCAGTATGAAAAACAGCATGTAATACATTTAATTAAATGTAAATTTAATTTTGAGGTAGAAATAGTATTTTCTTGTAAAATATACTCCAATCTTTGTATTATTTTCAGTTTCCTAAAATATTTTTACAGTATAGCTAACAGCAAATGTAATTTAAATATAAAAACATGTGGAAATGGTAATGCATAATTAATTCCATTATAGACTGATACTTTAACAAATCTCAAGTATCTGATAAACAAATACAGTACCAAAATATTGTGCATACCTGGATCCCGTTACGAATGTGCACGCCTCATGTGCATTTAAAAAAATCACTATTATATGCAAAGCTTCCTTGGGACCATAGACACCCCACAGCTAAATGACTTTAAAATCAAATTAAACTAAAACCTTTGATGTGTTATGTCACACTGGAATAATTACACCCAGCACTGTGCCTTAGACATGTTGAAATTGAGATCGGCGCTTTCAAAAGAACATGTCAAGGCCAAGACTTCATTTGTTCAAGAGCTGTTGTGGTAAATGAACACTGTTTGACTTTAACATCTTAATTTAATTCCCATTATGTGTTTCCTCAGGAGTTTTCTAAAGACATGGATATGACACTTCCCTTGTCATGAACAAAATCTTTCAGTAAACTGAAAGAATTACAGCGATGTCAAACATAAAATGGCCTGTAAATTATGGCACTTGTCTTTCTCTCAGCCATCACCATTTCAGCGATGACATCTGGATAAAAAGCCGTTTTACTCAGACCTTTAATGGAGTGCATTTTATTGAGCTATGATGGACCTGTTTGCCTAGAGACGTACTGAGTTACAGCAGAACATTACGTCTTATTATGCCACCTTAAACCTTGTGCTGATCTTAAAAGGCAAAGAAGAGTGTTTTTTGTTTTTTAATAAAAGGATATTTTATGCAGTGGAATGGCATTTAAAAATGCTATTTCCAATATTCAAGAAAAGTTGTAACAATAAGATCTTTGTCATCCATTGAATGGACAAGGACAAGGTTAGTCCCTTCTGTAGGAGTCCTGTGGCCTCATGCATAAAACTGCATGCAAACTGCATAAAATTGTATACTGTGCACAGTGCACTTTATAAATATTAATTTTGCAAATGATTATGCATCCACAAGCAACATAATGATGAATGGTTAATAAAACCCTTTTTTTGTGAATATTCATGATCTTATATGCATATATATATATATATATATATATATATATATATATATATTCATATACACAACACACACACACACACACACACATACATATATATACATATATAATATTATATATATATATATATACATATATAGATATATATATATATATTATATATATATATATATATATCCTTTTGTCTACATTAATTTGTTTGTAGTGAAAAAATGCAAAAGCCTGAAATCATACAAGACAATACTATATATTTTGTGTTATTTGTTGCTGGTGGGAAATTGAGTGAGTGCAGTTGTTTATGCCATTCAGTTTTCCTTCAGACTTTGTCATGTCATGTTTGTGTTTTGTCAGTGATGTGTTGAAAGAAGATATATGATCTGAAAGAAGGCTGTTTTGTAGTCCAGATTATTGTATAGGCATCCAAAATTCATATATACATCATTTGCTATTTTGCTTTCTTTTAAGATCACATTTACAGGTGCATCTCAGTAAATTAGAATGTTGTGGAAAAGTTCATTTATTTCAGTAATTCAACTCAAATTGTGAAAACAGGTGAATTTAATTAATTTAGTGTGTTGTGGATGAGGTAGTTTAAGTCTTTGATTCTTTTAATTGTGATGATTCTGGCTCACATTTTGCAAAACCCACCAATTCACTATCTCAACAAATTAGAATATGGTGACATACCAATCAGCCAATCAACTCAAAACACCTGCAAAGGTGTCCTGAGCCTTCAAAATGGTCTCTCAGTTTGGTTCACTAGGCTACACAATCATGGGGAAGACTGCTGATCTGACAGTTGTCCAGAAGACAATCATTGACACCCTTCACAAGGAGGGTAAGTCACAAACATTCATTGCCAAAGAAGCTGGCTGTTCGCAGAGTGCTGTATCCAAGCATGGTAACAGAAAGTTGAGTGGAAGGAAAAGCGTGGACAACCAACCGATGGCCAGAAAGTTGAGTGGACAACCAACCGAGAGAACCGAGATTGTTAAGGAAGGAATTTGACAAAGACGGTGAACTTCACAACAGCGAGAACCTGGACTGAGGCTGGGGTCAAGGCAAAGTCCCTTTTTCAAGAACCACCATACAGGAAGGGACTTGAAGTCCAGTGTTGTCAAGGAATGTGTGCTACTAAACCACAGACAGCGCAAATTCCCATCCCCTTGGAGTGGGGACTTTGGAGCACCTGGGCTAAGGATGAACTTGGAAGAACTGGATGGAATGTTGCCCGTGTCAGGCAGCAGATGTCGCTGTCCAATAAGTCCTTTTTTTCAGATTAGAGCAAGTATTTGTATTTCAATTTGGAAACCAAGGTCCTAGAGTCTGGAGGAAGGGTGGAGAAGCTCATAGCCCAAGAACATTTCTTGAGAGTCCCCAGTGTAAGTCGCTCCTTTTCCACAGTCTGTGAGGGGGGCCAAGGGATGTGTCAAAGGGTACTAGTATCGGTACCGAACTGTGTTCACGGGCAAATTCCAAATGGAAGCGATCATCCCGGTTTATCCCCTGCGGAGATAGTGGGGACTTGGAGTAGCACAGCAGGGCACTTGCGTGCAATTAAATAGTCGTTAGGAATGCACATATGGCAAAACACAATAAGCGACAACACATTCCTCATTATCTTCAGCTGGGATGTTCCCCATGACAATGAACACCCATTTAATCCATTAATTAACACGCAGCAGCAGTACAGATGTGAGTCTGGAGGTTACTTTGCGTTGCCTGTCCGTTTCAGCGTCGCTGAAAAGGGGGTGTTTTACTGTAGGTCGTTGAAAGTGACGTCTTAGCCCGTCTTTTTGGGCTGTGAAGAGATGGCAGAGTTGCATAAAACTGTTGCAAATAAACTACAGGAAAAGAAAAAAGTTTTGGACGAGAACTATCTTTCATCGTGGCTAAAAAAGTTGTTAAAATGACGGCGCTGCTATAAATATATAAAAAACTAAAAGCTTAATAGCATATAAAACAAAAGTTTTTTAAAATTTAAAATGCATATTGTTTTTATGTCGGTGTCCATCAGCATTCATAATCTGCTGACGGACACGTGCTTGCAGGGCGGACCATGTCATAACAAGGAACATTCCCAGCTGAAGATAATGAGGAAAGCAAGTTGATCGAAACACCATACTAAAACATGAATATGATACCATTTGCTATCAAGTGCATTCCAATAAGTTGACGACTATAATCAATGTGGGGGGTGAATTGATTGGCACGACTGATAGTTAGAAGTCCTTTTGTGAGGCTCACTCCAAAGTGCCCCACTCCTGTGGAGAACCAAGGGGTTAACCGTCCCTCCTGTAGCAATGTTGGATAGGGATGTTGCACTTCCACTGGGAATTGCCCGGGAACTCTTGTTTATCTCGGTACCAGACGGTCCATACTCTTCGACTCTACTGTGCCCCAAATAGAACAATCTCTTCTTCTAATTGAAATTGTCAATAATTGTTCGAAAGTGTTTCGTGAAACATACCCTGGTGCTGGGAGTTGATTTTACAACATGATTTGGGGTGTTTCAAGCTCCACGATCAAATTTGTTGGTTCAGACGCTTACTCCATTGTGTTTTTTGATAAACCAAAGACCGATACTAGTACCGACACACTGCACCATTTAACAAGAAATTTTGGAGCACTTCATGCTTCCTTCTGCTGACCAGCATTTTGAAGATGCTGATTTCATTTTCCAGCAGGATTTGGCACCTGCCCACACTGACAAAAGCACCAAAGGTTGGTTAAATGACCATGGTGTTGGTGTGCTTGACTGGCCAGCAAACTCACTAGACCTGAACCCCAGAGAGAATCTATGGGGTATTGTCAAGAGGAAGATGAGAAACAAGAGACCAAACAATGCAGATGAGCTGAAGGCCACTGTCAAAGAAACCTGGGCTTCCATACCACCTCAGCAGTGCCACAAACTGATCACCTCCATGCCATGCCGACTTGAGGCAGTAATTAAAGCAAAAGGAGCCCCTACCAAGTATTGATTACATGAACAGTAAATTAACATACTTTCCAGAAGGCCAACAATTCACTAAAAAAGGTTATTTATTATTATTATTATTATTATTTTTTTTATTATTGGTCTTATGAAGTGTTCTAATTTGTTGAGCCAAAATCATCACAATTAAAAGAACCAAAGAATTAAACTACTTCAGTCTGTGTGCATTGAATTTATTTAATACACAAGTTTCACAATTTGAGTTGAATTACTGAAATAAATGAACTTTTCCACGACATTCTAATTTATTGAGATGCACCTGTATACTTTAATGTACAACTCGAGTGACAAAATATAACAGTGACAAAAATAGTTATTGCATTTTCTGCTAAGTGTCACAACATTTTATGAAAATATGTAATGGAAATACTCATTTGGCATCGGCATCTGTATTTAGTGTTAGTGAACTGTTTTAGAAACCCTAAACATTCCTTTGAATGACAAAGTCAGCACAGCAGTGGTACTTTAATATACTGTAGGCTATACCTTCAGATAATATCATGTATACCCATAATGTTCTCCCTCTTCTGAGAGCAATTTTCCACTATGTTTGAAGAGTACTGGAGCATGTAAGCTGTAGTTTTATACACTGAAAAGCATATTCAGTGGTTAAGCATTTGTCTCACCTGGGACCAAAACCAGCCATCCTGCTCAGTCTGCCTCATTACTCTAGAGCTGCTCTAATGCCCACTGAGATTACAGGACTACTGGGACAGATTTCAATATCAAAATGCGTTTCATGATCGTCTGTGTACAATGTGCAGTTGGCTAAAAACTCTTGTTTGTGTTTTAGGTGCAAATGCATTTTTTCTTTTTTTTTTCTTTTGATTCAGCCTGTTGTCCAGCAATACCTTCAACTCTGAACTTTGTTTTTTCATTGATCTTCTGCCCCTGTTGTGATCTTTCTTTACAAACTCACTTTCTTCATCTTGTTGTGTAATATTCTCAAGAGAAATGTGGTAGTTAAACAAGAAAGAATAATGAAGTTATTTTAAAAGCACCCAAGAGAAAAGAGATGCAGTAATTACACAAAGAGTCGCATTATAACCCGCAAGGATAAACATTATGTCGCAGTGTTTCTTCTGCCGAGGTCAGGTTGTATAAGTCTAGAGACACCATCTGCAACTGCAAGAATAATTAGCCTACAGTTTCCTAAAGAAATTGCCTTTGGTGCTTAACTTATTTGGTAGTTGTCAGGGTGTTGCTCTGTGGCTTCGAGGGTGTTCTGAGTGGTTCTACTGCATGTTACGATGTGGTTGGTTGGGTTACTGTTTTAAAAAAAACTACCTAACCCTAAGTTTAAGCAACAGTTGCTGTACATGTCCACTGGTGTGAAGTGAGCGGACATGAGCAGGCATATTGAAGCCATTCTCTATTGAAGCTGAGCAGCAGGTTCGCACAGGGCATTGTGGGATTGAGAGTGGAGCGGAGCAAGTAGTGATAGCATGAAAAAGTTGAAAAAAAGCCCAAATGCTTACATCATATTATTATAGTTTAGTTTTTAAATATAAAGTTTGGGTGTTTTTCATTGTGACCTGGTTAATAAAAGTGTATGAATTCACACTGTATATATATATACTTTGAGCATTCCGAAATATCGTTTGTAATTTACTTTGTACATATGAAGACTTTAAACAGGTTAGTTAAGTTAAGTATATATATATATATATATATATATATATATATATATATATATATATATATATATATATACAATCTAACTGGAAATGTTGCGCTTGGGAGAGTGCACATTTCATCTTGCTGCTAAGGCTAAAAACTGGCTAAAAACAGTTTGGGTAATAAATAAAGCGGGTTTACTACTGGAATGGTTATTTGATCACCTTTGCTGCAGAATTTGCTGATTCAAGTGCTTTCAAATCTTTTCCTAATACCCATTCAGAGAGGCATTCACAGATAATTATAGTCAGTTAGGATAAACAATTAAAGGTCCTTCACCTAAACAATGAGGTTTTCTCCTGATAAAATGCTGAATGTTAAGGGAACAACATTACTTAAGGGCACTACCACATAGGGTTGTTTTAGCAAAGTTAATGCTTTTTATAGTGATTGTATTGCTTTTGTGACAGGTATGGCAATGTAGCGTTATTTCAATTTGAAAGATATGGGAGGTAAAAGATGGAAATGTGTAGATGTTACATTAAAGATCTTGTCTATTACTGCCATTGGTGTATTCATTCCACTCGCTAATGTTTTAATTTACATGTTACCACATAAAGTGCATGTTTTAGGTTACCAGACAAAATGGTCTTTCAGTAGAGACAGCAATGTTATGAATATTACATTATTACCCTGTTATAACATGCTCAATATTTATACATAGTTGACAGGATTCTTTATATCATATAGCGATCAGACAGGAGGATTACTTTTGATTATTCTCTACTAAAGAATTCACCCTTTAATTTGCAGTGCTGTATCTGTTTGATAGTATACTATTACAAGTGGTTCAAGTGATTGCTCATTAAACATTAATAAGTGCTCATGCTGAATGGGCAAACTGATTTTAACAAAAGGTGCTCCCTTTTGCAGTAATTTCTCCATTAACAAGAGATCACAGGTTTTGATGTTTTAGATTCACCTTTCATTGGATTGCATACGACTGTAGATTATTACAGAGCTATGACCTACTTAATCACATCGATCTGCTTGTTTTGAATTCAGTATAAGGTCATGTTTGAATTAAATATTTTCTTTGATGATGATAAATATATAAACAACACGGTGAACTGTGAAATATAATTACAATAAAAAAAAAATAAAAAAAAACTGTTCTCTATGTTAATATATTTTAAAATGTATTTACTCCTGTAATGGCAAATCTGATTTGGTGCTGAGGAAACATTTCTTATTCGTTATGCTGCTTAATATTTTTGTGGAAACCATGACATATTTTTTCAGGATTCTTTGATGAATAAAAAGTTCATAATTTTTCAGGATTCTTTTTATAAATGCCAAATTTAAATGCTGAACAAAGGTATCAAAAAAATAAAGAAAAATAAAGAAAAGAAAATAGAAATAAATAAGTAAAGAAAGAAAGCCCAAACTTTTGAATGATGGTATTGTAAATCTAATATGCATTACAAACTGTAACAACAAGCTGTAACCACATACAGTATTTAGGACTGGGGGTAAAAGTTTAGGATTCAGCCACTGAAATTCCACTCATCAGAATTTTTGGGTAGAATAAACATTAAAGTTAATTTTCAAATATATGACTTGAAAAACCAGGTGCAAACGGCACAATGTTTTTTTGAGGATCGCTCTTTTAAATAAAATATCATTAAAGTATAAAACAGAGATAACCTAATGACATTTTATTTTCCCTGAGTAAATATTTGATGCCTTTGCTTATTATTAAGGCCTGTATTTCACTCTCTTCAGATATTTTTAGATAGTGTTTATAAAAAACAGATAAAGATACAGATACTCCCCGTGGGAGCTTGCCTGTTCTCATTTGGTCTTTGTCTCTTTGCCACAGCGCATAACAGTAAACATGAGCTAGTGTGTTTTTTAATCAAGTACAGTAGTCGAGGAAGGAAGGATGGAAGAAACTTTTCTGCTGTCATTGTCTAATGTTTCCTCTTCATGGTGGGAATTGTATCCTTACACTGAAATTGTAGCAAAAACTTAAAAGATTTTACTTGTAACATGGGTTTACAGAGGCACTTATTGAATGTTTGATGGGTTAAGGTCAGCTCTATAGTCCCATATAGTATATATAGACCCATTCTAATATATTTATTGACAAGAGTAATTTGCTTCCACAGCAAAAATAATTTAAAGGTGTTTTATTGTCATATTTTGAAATATTGTAATAACAGTATTCATATTTTAATAAGTTGTCTTGTTACATCATCCAAATTTACAAAAGCATCAAGCTTGTGCTGAGAGGCCTAAAATCAATGTCTAAAAGCATTTCTGGACTCCACTTTGTGTGTGGGGACATTATAATGCTGAAACAGTAAGTACTTTGGATGAGTAAAATCATCTCCAGTATCATTTGTGTGGTGTTGATTTTAGATAATATTCTCTGCATTTGAACAAAGGGACCTGTTCTGCACCATGGAACAGTCCCAAACCATTTTTCCTCCTCCACCAAACTTTGCAGCTGGCATATGCATTTAGGCAAGTGCTGTCAGATTGCCAGATAGTGTGGCGTGAAGTGTGAATCGTGATCACTCTAGAGAGCGTGTTTGTACTGATCTCAGGCTCGTGTGCAGCTGTAAACCCATGGAAACCTGTTTAATGAAGCCCCTGGCGAACAACTCTAGTGCTGATATTGGTTCCAGAAGCACTCTGGATCTTGGTAGTGAGTGCTGAAATTGAGAATAGATGATGTTTACACGCTGAGCTGTTGTTGAGTTTGTACTTCCACAGTAATAATGCTTACAGCCACTAGGGAGCTTGTTTACAACAATTAACACTTCAAACTTTAATCTTAGTTAATATAATTTCAACATTTTATATTAGATTATTAAAATCAAAAGTTGTATCTGTTAATATTATTTCATAGACCTGAGTTAACAGTTAACAATGAACAGTTGCATTTTTTTCTAACCAGTGTTAACAAAGATTAGAACAATTTATTTGTTGTGCTCATTATTAGTTAATGAATGCATTAACTAAAGGTAACAAATGGAATCTTATTGCTACCTATAATTTAGTTTTTACTTATTAAAGTAAGTTATTATAAAGTGTTACCTATGAAGTAATGATCAGAAAACGTTTCAAAATAATCGATTTGTTAGTTCGTCTGTTCATTTGTTTGTTCAGTATTATCAAGGCAGGTGATGTACGTGAATGGTTTGATTTTATCTGGTAAAGTGTTGGGATCTTCCACCAATATCATGTTTAACAAGTTTTACTATCTATCTATCTATCTATCTATCTATCTATATATATATATATATTTATATATTTGGCACCCAAACCAAACATTATTTATTTATATATTTATTAAAATTATTTAGTTTTATTTGTTTCTACAAAAGCAGAAAACAACAAAGAGAGAAGGGCTCTTTTGGGAGAACAGCTTCTTTTAAAAACAAGCATTTTACTTTTATACTGTAATAAATGTCCCTGGTGTATGAATCACCAGTACATATTTTATTAAAAACATTTTTAAACATGCCTAGTTATTCGCTACATGGGAATTTGTAGTTGTTGATTTGTGTTATTTTTTCCTGTTGGGACACCTTACGCCTGATCTTGCCAAGGGCAACGTGAGTAATTTCCCAAATGATGTCACTGTGTGTGTTGAATGTGTGAATGTCATTTCATCTTCAAAAGGGAATTTGGATGTCTCTCTCAGTGCTTCAATGAATCTGATTGAGTGTGAGGGTCATAATCAATCATTGTTTATTAAAGCTGAAGTCTTAAGTCTCTTCTCATCACTTAATCACTCCCACTATTTCATCCTTCAATCACCGAAAACCCATATGACCAGCACAATCATCACGGTGGTATTCAGAAGTCAGTGGCGGCATGTAAATGCAACAACTCATCTTGCTGTTTTGTAATGTTTACATAATCGTCCTTTCACTTTGACCTTGTAGTATTATTGTTGAGGGCCTGCGAGCATTAAGATCTGAATGAGTCTCACAATAAGTGTCAGCTTGCCAAAGGGAACCTGTCTGTCAGTCATGTCTGCGCTATACTGAAGAGTTTAACGGTCTCTTCAGCATGCCCACAAGGATAAAAGAGTGGAAGATCATAATGAATGAGAGGCAAGTTAATTGAAATGAATTATTATTGAAATCTAAAAAGGCAATTGTAAAGCCAATCTGTATTACTTCATTATAGGTCAGTCAAAATAAGTAATTACCCTAGTCTTTCACTAGTCCTTTCTGAAGGATGTAGGATTAGAAGAAGAAGAAGAAGAAAAAAAGATCTGATTGGAGCTTTTTTGACTCATCCTTCTCTATAATGAGTCTTTGTGAGAGAGGTCAGGGAAATTTGCACATTTTAAAATACTTTTCTATAGATGTAATACAAAATAAGCAATTGATGTGTGTATCTGGCCATGACACTTATAGTAATTATTATCCCAATTAATTAACCTGCAGTTAAAGACGCTGTCCTTGGATCACTCCTAGATGTTCATTCAGACGCCATAAATAACATTACATCCTGACTGCAGTTACTAAGGGTATTTTTTTCCCACCCAACAGGTTTATAAACTCGGTTTGTGTAAATGGATCTCTAGGGGCCCATTAAGCTCACTTTAGTTGAGAGCTACAGCAACACACATTGCTACTTGAATTATTCAGTGTGTCAGGATGGTCGAAGTTAATTTAATCAGGTCACAGGTACAGACTCCAAACTCATCCAGCGGGTGTGTGAACCTTGTTCTATGATTGAGTGCCATTCGGATGGAGTTGAGTTAATAAAAAATAAACACTTGATTGCTCTGCAAAATCTAGTGAGCGCACTACAGAGGGTGTATTATAAGGCAACATACTGTGAAAACGCAACAGGCGCCAATACTGTTTTATAGCGAGCCTAATTGTGCTGCCTCCCAAGATGCCTTGGTTTAACCAAAACTCTCAAAGCAGTACTGTGAAAAGCAATCCCAGAATGCATTGCAACAAGCTTAATGGAAAATAATTCCAAGAGGGAGGCAGTTAAAAATGGCTTATTTTACCCGATATTTGTGTGTGCATAAATATCAGTGATTTAAAAATAAAAAAGTTTCATTATCTCTGCTTAAAAAAAGTCTTTCTGTTAAACAAACTGCTTAACAGATTTAAGCAGGTATCCAAATGTCGCTTTTAAACTGCTAAAGTAATACTTTTTCATTATGGTATTGATGGAGTTGTTATTATTGTCTAGCATGAACTGGTGGAAAAATGCTTCGCCAGCAACAACCTAATATTAAATATTGATAAAACTTGCATGCTTGAAAAGCTTTTAACCTAACTAACCCTGTGCATTCATCTCTCTATGATTAAAATATGGATGTGTATTCTTGTGAAAGAAGGAAGTATGGTTTTAGACATCTGTAGCTGCAGTTACAAAGCAGTGTGGGAGGAGGGAGGCATGCGTGTGTAATGTGATTTTGGTTTGCATCTCAGTTTTGGGAAATATAAAATCATCTTCAGGTTTTGGATATGATATGATCTAGTTAATGTGATGCAGCATAACTTCTGTTCCTTCCTAGCAATTTGAGTCTTTAGGTATAATGTAGAAAAAGCAAATGGGAAATTAAGATGGACAGTTAAATTTGAAAAAAAGAAAGAAAGAAAGAAAAAAAAGAAAGAAAAAAAAAACAAGCAGCAGGAGAAGACTTTCTAAATTATTGATTCTTAGTTGCTGGGTTTGTGATGTATGTGTGATGTTGTATTCTTTTATTATTTTAACATTTAAAGTAATATTTCACCCAAGAATTAAAATAGTTAATATTTTTTAATATTTGCTTAGCCTCTTGTCTTTTACAACCCAAATGACTTTTTTTTTTTCTTCACAAAGCAGAATGTCTAATAGGCCGTTCACACAGAGCATGTTTTTGTATTTAAAAACATGAGACTCAGGGAAGTCTAGATTCATTTTATTAAGTTTAACTTTTAATTAAAGTGCCACGTTTTAAGAATGTAGTGTCATGTGCAAGACGCTGCAAAAAATGTGAGGCGCAAACACAGCGGTCAAACACGTCTGTTTAGTGCATGTTTACATAGAAAAACAATGCTGTGCAGCGAAATGTAGTCTTTTTTTCTCTTCCACGGAAGAAGTCATACTGGTTTAGAATGAGGGGGAGTAATTGATGATTCATTTTTGGGTGAACTTGCTTTAAGCAGGTTCTTAGCCTAATTACATTCTTCCACCTAAATGAGCTTTTCTAAATCGAACTGATTTTGTTTTTATAGCTTTGCACCGAAGTATGATCAGGGCTTCACTTTGCTTTTTTCCCAAGGAACAAACAGCTCCTAGGTTGAAAAATTTAAGGGGGCATTAAAAAACTATGCAATGAGAATTTATTTAATAATGTGTTTTCCTACAAAGAGGCATTTACAAGCAAAATAATTTAGTTTATTAGAATGCAAAAAAGTACTAGGGTCATTCCGTGTCAAGCTAAAAGTTTTGATTTAGATCATCTTCTTTCTAGTGGAAAGACAGAAGAAAGCTAAAATATTAAATGTCATGGATGAATATTTACTAAGTAATCCAGTATTTTGTAGATGGGGGTCAAAATGGCAATTTTCACCTGAAATTATCACCATTGTTATATAATGCAATAAATATTAAATATAAGTCAACAGATTTTACTAATAGGCCTTTCCAAACTTATGTTACCCCCTGTTTGACTCCAAACCGTAGGTCAAAATTATAATTTTGACCCTTTTACAAAACAGTGGATTATTCAGTAAAAGTTCATCCATGATATTTAATATTTTGACTTTCGTCACTATTATGATTGTCTTTCTTCAGAAAAAAATTGACAAATTAAAAACAAAATCAAAAATTTTAGCCAGGAAATTTTCTAAAATTTGGTTTATTTGAATTGATGGCCAGTGGCCTGTTGCCTGTTGCATGAAGGTAGCTGAACAAACGTAGAGTTTCAGGGTAGGCTTAGAGTTGTCAAAACCAAACAAATTCAGCTCACAAACTCAATATAAACAATATCTGATATAAGCAATATTCTCTGCCAACTCAGAGTTGATCCAGATTTTGTGATTAACTTTAGAGCATGTGCACCTGAAAGTGTGACACGTGTAACAAACTCACAAGGAACATGAAGAGCATCAGATTGAATCACTTCTTATGAGAATTCACTTCTTTGTTGAAGATTAAGAGATGTTATTATTAAAAATATGAATTTAAATGCGTTTTTATTTTATTTTGTCAAGCACACCATAACATTTGCTTTGTTAGCCTATTTTAATTCCTTTATGTGATCACATTAGTGACTGGGTTTGTGACATTTTTATTTCTGCAGAAGAAAATGGCTTGAGAAATGGCTTTGATAAATGCAGCAGTGCAGCACAAATTCCCGCTGTGCTGCACGCAGGGAAGACCTCGGGATAGGTGACAAAAACACAGAGTTTCTCCCCAAGTGGTTCTGTCAGCATGTGCTGAGATGGATGTTTATGGAAATAAAGGGTAGTCGACACATTCCAAGTGTCCATTTGGCTTAAGAGGCAAACAACTGGAAGTTGAGGTGGCTCTCTGCAGGGCACTGCAGTGGGTCTATTTCAGTGAGATGTAAGGCTGGATTTACTGGCTTTACTGTGCCTGTTCTAATAAAGCTTTGAAACTGCGCTGAGACTGGCAGCCCTGCTTTATTGGACTTTTAGCGAACAAAGGCTAAGTATCTCACCAACTGTGGAAAAATGTTACTGACGTTTAAGAAATCCTATTTTTTCCTCCCCCTGTTGTTTTTCTTTTTTCTACTTTAATCATTTTTCATCACAGCATATGATTGCACAGAGCTCACAGTCATATATGTGACATATTTCTCACTCTTTCCATTAGACAATTTTTGTTTGACCTGGTATGTTTCTCACTGTTTGTAAGATGCATGTAATAGTTTGAATGAGTTTAATCACATCTACCTGACTTTATAATGTGTTTAGGGTCGATAAAGATAAATGCTTTTGAAAATGTATACTCATCAAGGGTGCATTTATTTCAGTAAAAACAGTAATATTGTGAAATATTATTGCAATTTAAAATAGCAGATTTCTATTTTAGTATATTTTAAAATGTCTTTTATTCCTGTGATGGCAAAACTGAATTTTTAGCCCTTACTTCAGTCTTCAGTGTCACATGATCCTTCAGAAATGATTTTAATATGCTGATTAGCTGCTCAGGAAACAATTCCTCATATTATAATGATTAATGTTTTTGTGGAATGATTAATGTTTTTTTTTTTTTTGATGAATGGAAAGTAAAAAAGTAAAGAAGTACAGAATTGAATTGAATAGAAATAGAAACCTTCTGTAACATTACACGTCTTTTCTGTAACTTTTGATCAATTTAATGCATTCTTGCTGATTAAAAGTGTTAATTCCCACTGAAAGAAAGAGAGAGAGAAAAAAGCATATCTACTGATCTACTAAATTTTCCTGTAACTTTGATCACACATTGCTGTTAAAAGTGTTCACCGTTTGTTTGAATACATGTCATTAACTAACTGTATGATTTTTTTCTGTACATATCTGCCATATGGACATCACCTTGACATAGTCACAACTGATAAGCTACTCTTCAATGTTATGTAGAAACTTTCATTTTCTGTGAAGTTGCTTTGCAACAATTTGTATCGTGAAAAGTGCTATACTAATAAACATAAATTGAATTGAATAAGATTTTTGCAGTTCAAGTCTTAGCACTTATCCTCACAGATAAGCAGCCGACATCTCGCTCACAATCTTTTGCTTTAATTTGGTTCACTAGAAAGCAAATGTTAATGTTGTTGTCTGTTGTCTCTCCTACATGATGGCCTCTTCAGCTTCATTGAGCTAATAAGTCCTCTTGCAAATTGCTCCTGAATTGCATTGCTAACAATTTTGACTGCCATCAATAGAGCTGGAAAAAGCAAATATCCTGTTCCTACCTTATAATGCTTTTACTAAAGAGATAACATCTGGCTTTTCAATTACAAAGTAAAGCAATGACAGAGCTTTGCTTATTGTGATGCTGAGGATAAACAATGACAGATGCAACTCTGGTTTAACAAGACGCCTGGGGTAAAAGCATGAACACTTGTCTATGTCTGCTGAAACAGTCCAGTACAACACAAAAATACGGAGCAAGAGATATATTGGTTTTTAAAAATAATAATAATAATAATAATAATAATTACATTTCTGCACTTTACTTGGAAAAATTAATTATTATTTAATAATTAATATTATATTAATTAAAAAATAATAATTTTTCAATTGTAAACATTAAAATTAATAATTTAATAATTTTAATAATGCGTTTTCACTTTTATTGATACGACTATGATTGCAGAAAATTACACAGGTTGGAATTGAACAAAGGTACAGGATAAGGAATTAATCATCATTTTGGTTTTGTATGTTGGTTCAGGGTTGGCATCATCTGAGGTCCTCGGCGGGGTTGGCATAATCTCTTCTCAGGTGTTTGTTCATCTCAGATCTTTGTACGGGCTGGATCCAGACTGAAGCTTGTGTAATTCCTAGTTAACTCAGGATTTCCATCCCGTGGCAGAAACAGAGAAGCATATAGACAATAATTAGTGTAGCTGCTGTTTAAACCAAGCAAAAAATTATAATGTGTTCAAACCAAGCATAGAATGATAATGTGTATTTGATCAGATATAGATATGTGCATTCAGTTTAGATTTAAACAGAGAGAGTGTGTCTGAACACCGAACATTATCAGAAAGGCTATTCCAGAGTTTGGGAGCCAAATGCCATAATGCTCTACCTCTTAGGTACTATCAAAAGTCCAGAGTTTTGCAACCTTAGGGAGCATGATGGATTGTAGTGTGATAGAAGACTGGTAAGGTACACAGGAGCTAAACCATTTAGGGCCTTATAAGTAAGTAGTAATATTTTGTAACTAATATGGAACTAAGTAATAGGTAACCAGTGTAGAGATTGTAAAATTGGGGTAATATGATCACATTTTCTTGACCTAGTAAGGACTCTAGCAGCTGCATTTTAGACTACCTGTACTGTAGCTTGTTTATTAAAGATGCAGGACAACCACCTAGCAGTGCATTACAAAAGTTAAATCTATAGGTCATGAACGCATGAACTACTTTTTTCTGCATCAGAAACAGGTAACATGTTCAGTAGTTTAGGCAATGTTTCTAAGATTGAAGAATGCTGTTTTTGTAACATGTGAAATATGATTTTCAACAAACAAGTTGCTGTCTGATATAACACCCAAGTTTTTGACTGTAGAGGAAGTAACAGTACATCCCTCTAGATGCAAATTGTAATCTAAGAGACTTTATCTACTTTTTTTTTTTTTTTTTTGGCCCAGTAAGTAATATCTCTGAAAATTTGAAAGTTAGAAAGATTAGTTATTTTCTGAGAAAATTATTGGTCACCCAAACTTTTACATTTTTAACACACTGTTAGCTTAGATTATTTATATTTATAGTTTCATCTGGTCTTGTTGAAATATATAGTTAAGTATCATCAGCATAACAATGGAAACTAATCCCTATTTTCTAATAATATTACCAAGGGGCAACATGCATATTGAAAATAGCAGAGGTCCTAAGACAGATCCTTGTGGCATGTCATACTTTACTGGCGTGCCGTTAATTGAGATGATTCCCCGTTTAAATAAAGAAAGTGGTAAGGGTGGTAGGATCTAAACCATCTTCAGAATCAGAATCAGAAAGAACTTTATTGCCAAGTGTGTTTACACACACAAGAAATTAGTCTTGGTGTCAGGAGCATCCAGTATAGAAAGTACAAACATAGCACAGACATACATATAATTTAAGGCAATAAAAAAAAAAAAAAAAAAACGAATAATAAATAGAATAGACAATAAATTATAAATACCAATATAGTAATAAATTATAGAGAAAAAGAAAATTTAAAGCCTACCCTTGAATACCCGCATTGTGTTATAGTCAATCTATGATTATGTCATGATCTATAGTGTTGAACACAGCACTAAAATCAAGTAAAACTAGTAATGACATGCAGCTTTGGTCTGGCGCAAGAAGCAAGTCATTTGTAATTTAAAAAAGTGCAGTTTCTGTGCAATGATGGGGCCTTAAATCTGACTGAAATTCTTCATAGACATCTTTTTTTTATTATTATTTCTTGCGCAATTGAGCAGACACAGCATTTCCTAAAATTTTAGACATTAACAGAAGATTTTAAATGGGTTTGTAATTTGCCAGTTCACTAGGATCTAGTTGTGTTTTCTTAATAAAAGTTTATACGGTTTTGGCAAGTTTATAGTGCTTTTGGATGTGACCTAGAGATAAAGACAAGTTAATAATATTAAGAAGTGGTTCTTGTTCTTCTGTGGGGAAGTTGTGGCCTAGTGGTTAGAGAGTTTGATTCCTTACCCTAAGGTTGTGGGTTTGAGTCTCGGGCCAGCAATACCACGACTGAGGTGCCCTTGAGCAAGGCACCGCAGCATAAATGGCTGCCCACTGCTCCAGGTGTGTGTTCACTGCTGTGTGTGTGCACTTTGGATGGGTTAAATGCAGAGCATGAATTCTGAGTATGGGTCACCATACTTGGCTGTATGTCATGTCACTTTCACTTTTTTTTCTTCTGCTACAGGTAACAACTCTTTCAGTAATTTAGTGGATACAGAATCTGCAGATTCTACATTTGTTATAGTATTTCTAATGCTATTTTACCAGTGAAGAAATTTAAAATGTCATTACTACCTAAACTGTGAGTCACAGTATATGTTTAGTTGGAATATTTTAGTTTAGGTGATGTCTTATTATTTGTTAATCTAGCCACGGGGCTAAATAAAAACCTTGGATGCAGATATGCTCAGCTTTTAGAGCCTGTCTATAGCTGGACATACTGTTTTTCCATGCAATTCTAAAAACCTCCAAGTAAGTTTTTCTCCATTTGTGTTCAAGATTATGAGTTTCTTTCTTGAGAGAATGGGTATTAATGTTGAACTATGGCACAGTACCTTTTTTTTTTAATTTGACGGGGCAACAGCTTCTAATGTGTTAGAGAAGATAGTGTCCATATTGCTAGTCATTTCATCTGGTTCATGTGCATTTATGGGTAGGCTAGACAGAGCAGTTGAAACAAATCAGGCGGGTAATTTTTGAATCTATCTTTAGTGGTTGGAACAATAGTTCTACACAAACGATAACGCGGTGTGATATAGTTAATATCAGTAATACACAGCATGCACAGTACGCAGCATGATATAAGGTAGTGGTCAGGAACATCATCACTTTGAAGTGAAATACATATATGAGTAAGATCAGTTCCATGCTGTATAATTAAATCTAGCGTAGGGGTGGGCAATCTTCCCAAAATATCATATCACAGTCTCATCATACAAAATCACGATCCACGATCTGAATCTTGATCTTCCCAATTTTTGAGATGTACTATTGAGATGTACTATTCCAGAGTGGAACAAGCCTATGACTTACCTATTTGAACAATTTAAAAACACAGTATTGCATTAAACAAAAAAATGGACATTAAAGCCTGAGTTCCATTTATGCGTGTGCCTAAAACTCCAACTATACTTTGTTTGTTCATGTTTAGCTCTCTTTTTAAAATGAACCATATCCCACAGTAGACTGCATTTTATGACAGTCCCATTGCATGATTGGACTGATTTGGATGTTAAGTTTAGGAGAGGCATAAGCACACTGCTTGAAATGATTAAAACAGCTTGTGGCACAAATCGAAAATGAAACTAAAATTTGATTCATCGCAGTACTACTGCTAGCTCACATTGAGTTGTTTTTTTTAAGTACGTCACCATGCATGAAAGACACATGATAGAGACACATACCACTGTCATCTAATAGGCAGTTGTTGCTGTAGTTTTAACATTATTATGAGGACATTAAAGATCATGATCTCTACGGTTCGCTCGAAAAGTAGATCGTAGACGTCTTCGAGATCGATCACGATATAAAATCGACAGATTGCCCACACCTAATCTAGCGTATGATTAAAACGATGAGTGGTTCCAGTGACAATTTGCTTGACCCCAAAAGAATTTATTAAGTAATTAATTAATTAAACGCAATTCCTAATGCATCAATTGAAATGTCAACATGAACGTTAAAGTCTTCGACAATTAGAGCTTTATCAACATTAACCAATAGGTCTGAGAGGAAATCTGCATTGGGACCTGGTGGTAAATATACAGTAGGAGGGGGCAGCAGAGGGGGAGAGGTCCTCGCTCAGGGCCTGGCTCTCATCTGCCGCTGCTGGTGCACCCCGAGGATCAGTGGTGTCCTGGGTGCACAGGGCCTGTGCAGAGAAGCACAAGGAGTAGAGGTGGTGGGAGTATTAACATTGTGCCTTTAACTTACTTCGGACTTGTGAGCGTCAGCCTGGAATGTGTCCAGCATGGCTCTCCGCTCTCGCAGCTGGGCCTGCTTTACAAGTACTGTAGGTTGTGGATCTGCTTTTCCATGGGCCTCCTGCTCCAGCTGGAGGGGGGGGGGGGGGCTGCTGCTCTATAATCAGTGAGCATCTAATGACGACCAGTAGCCCTAATCAGCATATCTGTGTCTCTGCGTAACTCTCAACAAGAGCAGATTAATCAAACAGAGTCAACGTGTGTTGGCGAGACAGCTTTACCCACACACTCCTCTGTCTATATGAAAGCAAGACAGCTAACTCAAAGACAAAGTCCTCAAAGCTATGCTGAAGCCGTATAGACTGCATCAAGTTCTTCTGTAAGATTGAAAGAGCACTGACAGCAGTACCACCTGCAAAATTAAGTGCTTTGTAGACAACACTTCTAATAAACTCAGCATCACATACACTCCATTTGTTTACCTCGCTATAAGAACAAATATCTGAGAAAAAATAACTTCCCACAAAGACAAAACAAAAGATGTGTTTTTGCTTAGTATCAAAAAGCAGCAAACTTCAAAAGATTAGAAAGGATTTGCTTTGACTTTTGTTTGAGAGTTTTGCTTAGATTTGAGTTATAATAAACCAGAAGGAAGTTCTGTTAGGTGTTTTTCAGTGTTAAAATAATATTTCCTATCCAGGTTTACCAGGCTGAAGTAAATTTTTCCCGAAAAGTGTGAAAAGTTGCACTACTTTAGTAGTTGTACTATTTCAGCGGCTACGCCATCCGCTGGAACACCACTCTCTTTTGAATGTGCGTATGACAGTTAGCGGAAGTTAGAGATTACGGTTTATTAATTTTTAAATATGGATATTTTTTCTTACACAAACACATCGGTTCACTTCACTTCAGATTAACCCACAGGAGCCATGTGAAGCACTTTTTACTGTTGGATGGATGCACTTTATTTTGTTTCAAAATCTCGACCATCATTCATTGCCATTATAAAGCTTGAAAGAGCCAGAAAATTTTTTAATATAACTCAGATTTGTCTTAAAGAAGAAAGCCATATATACATGGCTTGAGGGTGAGTAAATCAGGGGGTAATTTACATTTTTGGGTGAACAATCCCTTTAAAGTTAATTTTAAAGGGGTAATTCTGTGCATTTGTAGTGATCCTTGTTATCCAGAGCTACCTGTGCCTGTGGGATATCTCAGCTATCTATCAGCAAGGTCATGTACAATGTTTTACGAGCCAGTATTTGCAGAGTAGTGATGCACATCAAATTCTCCACCAAACCAAACAGAACATTCAATGATCCAGGACTTTTTTGCAATGTTCCCAGTTTCCTGAATGTTCTGATTGCTGCAAGCTGGGGATCTTGAGGATATTGAGGGTAACAAGGTAGACCTGATGGATCCAGCTGCCCCTCCACTGCCTCATTTACAAGCAAAATAGAGAAGAAATGTTTGACATTCAAATATTCATTATAATGATGCTGAAAATTTGACATCACAGGAATAAATTACATTTTTAAAATATATTGAAATAGAAAATGTTTTATTTTTTTTTGTAATAATATTTCACTGTATTACTGTTTTAACTGTATTTTTGATCAAATAAATTCAGCTTTGTTGAGCATAAGAGACTTTCAAAAATATTTAAAAAACTTTTTAATGGTATTGTAAATTCAAACAGTGTTTTGAACTTTAAAGTTGTTATTGTTGTTGTTTTATTACTCCAATTGCTGGCATTAAATTTTGTTGGAATTAGTTTGAACCACATTATTAGTTAACCTCTGATTCCCAAAATGAAAACTTGTCTGGCACTCGTTTGAGCACACTGCACTTCATAAGTAAAGCATTCTCTGCTGTTTTTTTATTTTTTTGAAAGAGGACTGTAAATTGGCAACAGCAATTTTAATATTCTGTCCTGCAAAACCAGGGCAGTATTTTTGAGAACTAATAGGCGTTTCACGTTCTCCCTGTTAACAATGCTATTATATGCCTCTCATGCCCTGCAAGTGTTATTTTCCTCTCAGATTGAAGAGTTCTTTCCCTTTCAGTTCCAGTTAGAGGCGGGCGTTGTGTGTCTGCCCTTGTTAATGCCAGGGGAAACCATTCCCGCAGCTCTTAGTATTGGCTTGATGGCATTATTGACTAACACACATACAGTATAAACAAACCCACACACTACTGCTGGTTGGCATACTCTTAAGCACACCCTGTATTTTGTGAACAAACACACACACACACACACACACACACACACACACACACACACACACACACACACACACACACACACACACACACACACACACACACACACACACACACACACACACACACCTACATGCCTTATGCAGCTAATCATCCACTAGCGCCCTTTTAGCTACACTATAGGCCACACACTAATTTGAATGGTTTTTCAAGTCATGCTTCCTAAATATTTTTGTATTATTCAATAACATAATTGTAGAATTAAATTAAATAAATTCATAATTGTTGTTTTAATTTTAGATAATTTATTTTTAATTTTTTTTTATATTATTTAATTATACTTATTTTTCCGTAAATTTATTGTTTTTTTTATGTGTATTGATTTGTGTGCTTTTTTTGAAACAGTCTAGTCTTAATTCCTATTTAACTCACACACCAGCATTGCCAAGGTCACAGTTTTCCGGCACAATTGGGATATTTTGAAAATTCATTTGCAGATTTCATTTTTTTGGGTTACTCTGAAAATGTACCATGGCTAACAAAAAACTTTATCTATAAAGAAAAAAAAAAAAAGATGACAATAGACCTTTTATTAATGTGTATTGGTCCTTAGAATGAATACCTGGCAACCAAGGGGGCCTTAGAATTTCTTAAAATTAATTGTACATTCATGTCAGGAATTTTAAGGGGGGGGGGGGGGGTTGCTTATAGACATAGCATTTTATGGATGGCTATATCATTGTTATTCATATTTACATCTCACACATAAATTATTTTATATCATATATCATATCATATCATGCAATTTAAGCAATGACTTCATGAACAGGCAGAAAGGCTGCAAATATATAACATCATATAGTATCATAAAATATATAATGAAAATATAAAAATACAGAAATATTTGTTTGAGGATTGTTTAGGTGATAGAAATCATCATTCTCAGTATATAAACAATAGTGTGTTAGTGTCATTGATATAGCGAGAAGTAAGAAGAGTTACTGTATCTGTCTGACAAACAAGGCCATCTCAAGTGCCAGTCACTTTTGTCATTGCACTCACACATTGCACAAGGCTAGTGAAATGTGTGAGTGTCTATATAAAGTTGTATGTGAGTTTGTTTGTCTCACCCAGGGGAATGAATGATTGTTTAACTCTTAAACCAGATATTCACACCAAGCACCAAACTGTCATTTTAATCCAGGCTGCCTGCATCAAAAAACACACATGAATATGCACACACATAAAGCCTAATACAAACCCTCAAAGCATAAGCAAATATGCAAGTACACACACAAATATCTTCAAAAGGCCCAGATAAGACTTGGAAGGCTTTTGCATTTGTGCCACGGCTTGTGTCTTTCCTCTGGCTTCCTCTTGCATTCTCTCTCCCAGTGTCTTGATTCACATTCAGAGCCTTTTCCAGTTTTGAGGAAGCTGGAAAATGCAATATAGACACAAAGCCGATTGTAATAGAAAGTTACAGAACCTTATTTCCCACAGAGCTTTGTGTGAATGTTTGAGATGAAATGCTCCAAGAGCTTATTAAGATTAGAGGTGTATGTGTTAGTGAAGGTGTGTGTGCGTGCTTGCGGCCTTTCTTTTTTCATTTTCTCTGAATAAGGATATATTGGTTTGTTCCAGTGTTTGCACAAAGAGATGATTTGAAGATTAATAATAACTTTATTAGGATCTCCATGCAAATATGAGGTTAGATCATCATGTAATATTTTTTAAAAAAGAAGAATATTCTTTTATTCAGCCACTCATCACATCCAAAAAGCAGGGAAATAAATGCCTAGTAGAAATTCATAAGCCACAAATTAGTTTGGGGAGACTGTGGCTAGTTGTCACAGAGATCAATAAGGTTTTTAGTCGAAGTCTAATGTACAATCAGTGTGTGTGTGTGTATTCAGACCTCCAAACAAAAAAATAATTAATGATGATGATAATAATAATAATAATACAAATAATTAAGTTGGGGCAAGGTGTTACATATACAAATCTATTTTATGTTTAATACTGACTTGATATTTCTGTGTTGCTGTTTTGCATTTTAATCGATTGCATTTGCTTAAAATCCATTAAACAGCCTAAATTTAGCTTTAGTTTTAATCAAGACTCATTCTAACTGACTTAAAGAAATAACTGAACTCTTGTGAATTTAGTCCTATCATAGAACAAAATAAGACATCAAACTGTTTGTAGCACATCATAATCAAATATTCCCCTTTTGCTTTGTGCCTGTTTATATCGTCATCATATTAAAAAGTGAGATAAACCTCATCATGTGTTTCTGAACCGACACATAATCGCTGTGTCAGATTGCTGTAAGTTGCTTATACGTTCCTTGTTTGTTTGTTTGTTTGTTGCCAAACCTCTGATGAGGTTTTCTGATGAAATTTGATGAAAACCCTTGTTGGAATTTTCCTCATTCCGGAGCTCTTAAAAGTTAGCCTTATTTTCAAGCTGTGAAGATGTGAGTGCTTGGGAATACATGAACGTTTCGCAGCTAACAGGGTAGAGGCTCTTGTGTTTGTTCTCAGCACTACGCGTGAATGTGTGCGTTCCTCCAGCTGTGATTTATTGTGAGAATGCCGCCACAGCGTCGCGGATAGATGAAAGCACCTGGTGTGTGTATCCTTTGGCCTGCATTGTTCTTAAAAGTAGATTCGGGTTTGATGCGCCAGCGTGAAGCCTCGAGCTAATTTCTGTTAGGGGAGAAAGCACAAAGTGTTGAGTTGTCAAAGTGATACCCCCTTCAGCTACTCATATTTTCAGTTGTTCCTTCTCTCTCCATTACTCTTTCAAAAATATGACCCTGCCTTCAGAAACACCTTCTCTTGACTGTCTGACTTTTCTTTGAATACATGACTACTGGCTCTGTTTTTCATCTGGATTCTAGACTTTTCTTTTGTGGAGAGTTTTGACATAGAATGTGCTTTAATTAAAAGCGCAAGGACAGAGCAAGGCATTTTCCGTGACTGCTTTTAATAACAATGAATCAAAAGTGCTGAAAAATGCTTGTCAGCCATGCAAGTTTGAGTCCAGCTTCTTTCTCTCTATTATGTTTTTGTCCTTTCTTTACCGTCCTGGAAAAAAGGCCAAAATTGCAATGTCATTTGTCATGTCATAACAGCAATTGCAGTTTGCTGCCATGTGAGGTAATAATTAGTGAATAATTGTTTAAAAAAAAAAAAAAAAGATCAGTGAGAAACAATTTTTTACAAACTACAGTATTACAATCAAACTAATAAAAACTGAAACAGTATTTTCTTGCTTCTTTACTCCTATTATCTTTGTTTTTGTTTAATTTGCAACTTCGAAAAGTTTTTTTTTTCCAATTATTATTATGCCAGCAATTACATGGAAGCACATTAAAATATTAGGGCTTTCATTTTATTTATAAAATGTAATTATCTACATGATATGCAAATCAGTTATTCAAATGAACCCCAATCTGTTGCATATATCAATATTTGCTAATCATTTTTGTAATAAGTAATTGCACTAATTTTTCTTTTTTTATATTCATGTATTTGCTACAGTAGGTACATTTATGCAAAGTGACATGCATTCAAGATTCAAAAACACATTTTATCAGTTCATTACCTTGGAAACTGAACTAAAGACCTAGCGCCATGCTCTACCGTTTGAGCAACAGAAACAACATCCTTACTGAAATACAAGATTTCCCTCATACATTCACCTAAACTTTAACCCTCAATTAATTGATTGTTAAAATACATATCCACTTGCACACAAGGTCTTTCTGTCTTTGCTTTGCTCTTTTTCCACTTCCCACATGACTTGATGACTAGAGGTTCTACTCTTGTGCGTTCTATTTATAGTTGCTTTTCTATATCTATATGAAAAAGGGGAATAAAAGTAAAGTGCAAGGTTGAAAGAAAGCAACAAACCTCTTTAGGATGAGCTCCAAGCTTTCATCTAGTTCAGCTTGAGATACATAAAAAGAATCAAAGAAAGGGAGAATCTAGGAAACTGATCGATTTTTTTTTTTTTTTTTTTTTTTTTTTTTACCAGAAGAATGTCACAGTGGAATTAGTTGACACATGTGACACAGAGCGGCTTTACAAAACAACATGTGAACATTCACACACAAGTCTGACCTTCACGTTGAAGAGATAATTCCATCTCCGTGTCTGTATTTGTAAGTGACCCCAAAAACTCACTTTAATCACACTTACAATTATGAATTTTATTTTATTAGATAAACTATTAAATCAAATGGCATCTGCACAAATATCTTCATTTTTAATTTTTAAATCAGTGATTTTAGTGGAATTTTTAGTCTAATGCAATGATATTCTGACATTTTTGAGTCTCTTAAATGTCCAGTTCTAGTTTTTGAATGTAATTTGAGTATATTTTGTGCTTTTTTGAGTCTGTGCACAAGAAGGGTTTGAGATGAGAAGTACTGTGACATTAAATCATACGCATATCTTCCCAACACACACACAAACACACACACTGTATAACAGGCATAGAACAACCTCCTCTTCTCTCTCAGTGGTCTTCAGCAAAATAAATGTCCCAGAAAGGTTTTTTTTCTTCAGACCCCTGGGTTGTGATTTATGTCTATGAGTTCAATGTGCATGATGTGAACCGTGCCCTTCGTGATAGATCATTTTACAGCAATCTTTCACAAATGGAAAGATTGCATCACTTTGCCGTGCTAAAGCACTGACTCAAATAAAGATGTTTTATTATATTAAGTAAAAAGTTGGCATCAGATGTGACTGTATTTGTTCTGTTCTTATAAAACTCTGACATACAATGTGGAAATGCAAGGTTGTGGTATCTGTCACTGATTTGCTTCATGTTTTTTGAAACCTGCATCATATATTCTTTTCTTTTTTCTTCCTTGAGCTGCAGGATCTTACAGTCAGGATTTTTTATCATACGTTTTTCAAAGAAGATGTCAATGATACTGACACAGACAGCTGATGAGACCAAACATAGATGCAGAAAGGGATTGTGGGATGCTACATCTAACTCCAGAATCTCTAAACAACATAAAACAGTAATCACTCATTTCTCATTAGAGACACCCTCTGCTTTCTCTCTGTCTCAGCTCTGTGTGTCGACTCATGTGTCACTCATTTGCTCTCGGCTCCTGGGGGCTAGGTACTAATTCCAGCCGCTTTGGAAAGAGGTGCATGAAAAGATTAAGATCGTCACATGTTTGGAACTGTCATTTTAAAGCGTCTTGCCCTTTTTTCTAGATCACGAAATGTACTTTGTACCTCTAATGTTTGGAACTGTCATTTTTTTTTTTTTTTTGTCTAACAGCCTATGATGCCCTTTCTCTATGTTCATTGCTTTTATCCTCTGGCTGTTTTCTCCTTAGTGGATATGATTTTTGAACATTTAAATCTCTCTTAGACCTTAATGTGTTTACCATCAGACCAAACCATAGTAGCATTAGAACCTTACTACCCCAGTTTTTCCTGGAAATGATGAAGCATATTTGTTTAGAAGATGTGGCAAGATTGAATTTGTTTTATGTCTATGCCATAAGGATGGGTTGTAAAAAAGTACTGAGAAATTGTACCTCAAGCAGGGGTTCTTAACCTTTTTGAATTGCAAGCACCCAGTTATCCAAATCAGAATGTGAAGGCCCCTCACATGGGCCTAATATTACAAAGAAACAATTCACCCAAAAAATGCTAATTTGCTGAACATTTTGCATTACATTATTTGCTCACACATGGATCCTCTGCAGTGAATGGGTGCCGTCAGAATGAGAGTGCAAACTCCAGATGAATACACCACAATAATCCACAACATGACTCCAGTCCATCAATGCCTTGTGCTTGTAATAACATTAAACTGTCGCCTCTGGCTTAAAAAGTCCATAATCCATAATAACACTTCTTCCAGTGAAAAGTCCATCCCCTGTTGTCCTCTCACATGAAAATTCACCAACATATTTGTGTTTTGGCCTATTTTTGCCTGTAAACTGTGCTTCATTTTTGCATATGGTAACACTTTGCAATAAGGTTAAATTTGTTAACATTAGATAGCTACATTAGTTAACATAAACTAACAATGAAAAATACTTCTAAAGCATTATTAATTTTAATTATTGTTGAGTCCAACATTTACTAATACATTATTGAAATCAAGAGTTGTATCTATTAATGTTATTTAATGGACCTGAGCTAACATGAACTAACAACGAACAGTTCTATTTTTATGATTTTATGTTTACTCACAGACAGTTTGTAATGGGCTGTCTGAGTCTGAGACTGTGTTATCCAGTGAGCTGCTTCAATTTTCAGTTGGTTTCTACGTACGTAGGTTGCTAGCTATTTGAATAAGGCCACCTACGAGCAATATACGGATATATTCATGTGTCTTGTGTGAATAAGTGTCTTGTGTCGACACGCTCCATGGAAGAGAGGGTGAGCAGTAGCTCATTACAGTTTAAAGAGACATGCACCGAAACTATTCGCTGTGAACAGAGTTGTTTTTGACAAGTATTTTAATAAATACTGTAACAAATGGAATCAAAGCATTCCCATTCATATTTCTCTGCTGACTAAGAGAAGACAACTTTTTTACTGGAAAAAGCAATGTTATGGAAAGATGACTTGTATTTTAGCTGGATTGAGATAAAATTGTCTAAATGATGGATGTTTATTTCAAACACACAGCGTTACACTTTATAAGACGTTAATTGATGGACTAGAGTCGTGTGGATTACTTGTGAATTATTGTGATGTTTTTAACAGCTAAGCTCTCATTCTGATAACACCCATTCCCCGCATTCATTTAAAGAGCAGCGTCTTTACTTACTGTGTACTTTGTTATTTGAAGGTCTAAGTTAAATTGTCCATCCATCAACTGAATTGAACAAATTAACATACAGCCTATTTGTTTCAATGAAATAAATGAACTAAAATAATAACTTTTTGAAGTGCATCATAGCTATTTTATATCTCTTGCTACAGAAAACCCAGAGGTCTTTACTCTGTCCTCATTATGGTTCCATTCACTGTTTAGGTGTCCAGCAGAGCTGATGTCCTTTCTTTCTTTCTTTCTTTCTTTCTTTCTTTTTCTTTCTTTCTTTTTTTTGTGCTTCTGTGAATAATTCTTGTCATGCAGGTGGAAAGATGAAAAACCAGCACACCCACCCAAAAGCATCCTTTTCCCTTATCCTATGCTGTCTATTCTGGTGGCTGCTCTCAGAAACAAATCTACATCTTTCAGAACTTAGTGGCAAAAACTCTTTTCGGAAGGCAATTGTTTCAGATGGGGACATGATGTTATTTCAGTGTTAGTTCTAGTCTATGATTTTATTCTACATTCTGTCAGTTTTTCTCCAATCATTCAAGAGAAAAAATTGTCTTCAGTGGATTACCTGCCGTTTTTCCAACAATTAGAGAGAATTGTTTTTATTGGGTTGATTGCCTTTTTTCCAACAACACCAGGGTCGTGTGGTCATTTGTTTTCTGACCAAATCATTATGCCTGTTTATCATGAAGGTATTGGAACAAAATGTATTTTGAAAAATGTTTTTTAATACTGCTACAGTAAGTGATGTAAAATGCATTTGCTGGTAATAAGCAATTTGGGTTATTTTATTTTAGGATAATTTTTTTTGTTATTTTATATTTTTGTTGTATGGTCGCTTTTTTATTTTGACTGATCTGTGTTTCTGTGACTTGTTTATATTTGCATAGGCTGCATGTTTACAATGGTGTGCTGTGTGTTAACTGCCCCTAACCAGTTTGAGGTTAGAAATGATTGACAAAAGTAATATTAGCAAATTAATGCTTTACAAATGCTTGTCTGTCACTGTTTTCATAAAAAAGAAGAAGAAGAAGAAGAAGAAGAAGAAAAAAGAAAATGGAAACAATTCATTCATCAAATAGACATATATATATATAAATATATTTTAATTTAGTGTTTAAAATATAATAAAGGGGAACTCATTTTAAAAGCAAATATTATATTGTTTTTTTAAAAAAGAATTTTCCAACAAATAAAAAGCATAAAAAACATTGGCCAGTTGCCACTGGTCTTTTGTCATTCACATTATTAAATGTCACTGCTTAATTCACACATGAAAGCAGCCAGTGAATCTCTGAATTGTAAGACAGACATCTTTGATTCAAGATGATAAAGGTTTTGGTAAATTTTTAAAATATATATCCTAAAAAAAAATATTGATGAATTTAGTAAAGTAAATTAAAAAATTATTTAAAAATAATATAAATAAATATAAATAATTAAAAATAATATAAATAATAAATAAATAAATAAATAAATAAATAAATACAAATAAAAAAATACATTGGTTGTTGATTTTCTTATATTTTTAAGTGGCACACTAAGTTTTTTACATATCTTTCATATTCTGAAAAATGCATCTATCACTTCTATAAAAAAACTGTTGTGTATATTACTTAGAAGAACCCTGACAACCATATTTAGCTGCAGTGTGGACATGTAGTTGCCTATAAGAATACAATTTCATGTCTGTCTTCCCATCTATGCTTCTCAACTTTCTCCTTCTCTATTGTGCCTTCCCACCATTACACGCTTTCTTCCATCTCTTCTTCTCAGTGTGAGAGAATGCCCAGTCCGACAGCATTCGAGGTTAAACCACAGATTTAGAGACTCCATCTGGAGCCTCCACAAAAGCTCCTTTAAAACACACACACAGTCACATACAGTACATGTGCCAAGGGGCCATGCAGAGGACAGCACGCACTTCTGCGGTGAGAACATTCAGTATAATGAATAGGCAAAAAGCACAAACCCAACTTGGGATTTTCTTTGTTGCGCTCCATGGCTTCTTTCAGAAGTATGCAATTTACGTTACTGTGTGTTTTTTAATCACACCGCCATCTCAGCTTTCTCGCAGATGCAGCACACATGCCGTTTAAGCTCATATGAATTATTTCCAGTTTGTGTTTATTCAATTTTTTTGCTCCAATCATTTCACACACATCTGGGGATGGTTTGAAACAAAACGAGATGAATTTATGTTGATTGCTCTCAAGGGAAATTACTTCTGCTACTGTTATAGTAGTCAATGGTGGGAACTAAAAATGAAGGACAGCACATAAAATTCCGCTTGAAATAAGACAAATTTCATCTTTGGTTAATGCTCAGTGGGCAGAGGGCTAACATTGTTGGTCATGTGAAAGGAAATCATGAAGTGATTCACTAATTCCTCAGTTTGTGTACAATGTAGTGTTGAATGGAATTACCAATGTTGAAAAGTGTTGAAGAATATATGGTCAATTTTGGAAGATATGCTTTGATTAGAAGCACAGTAAAATTTGTATTATTGTAAAATATTATTACAGTTTATAAGAAATACTTTCTATTTGACTATATTTTAAAATCTGATTGATTCCTGTGATGGTAAAGATGAATTTACACGAGCCATTATTATTGCTCAGTTATTAATAATGGTTAGAATTTTCTAGTTTTGTTTTATTAAATTTTTTTGTTAATAGAAAGTTTAAAAGAACAGCGTTTCTGAAATATAAATCTTTGTAACATTTATAAATGTATTGACTGTCACTTATTATACATTTAAATTTGCCCTCCATTGTTAATATTGTACATTTCTTCCTATAGCATCAATGACTGAGTCCCTGGTTTGAGTTCCTGACAAAAATCCTCAAGGTCCTGTCAGTCTGTGGTTTCCCAGCATGCTGTGCACGCTTGAGTTCTTCCCCACGGTGCCTTAATGATGTTGAGATCCAGTTTTGACACTCAGACTCTCACAAACGGCTACAAGCAGTCATTGATGCTCAAGGAGGCGATGCAATAGTGTGAACTTTTGAGAATCATCAGAATCATTTGTGAAAATTAAGTTATTATTTTGTCCTTGGGAATATACTTAAATATCAGTTATCTTCTTCAGGGCAAATCTCATAGAATAAATAGACTTGGTTAGCGTAAGAGATTTATTTCAGAAACATTACAAAATCTTACCAGCCATGTCAGAGGGAAATTGATATAAGCAAATAAATTGCAGCAGCAAAAAAAAAAAAAAAAAAAAAAAAAAAAGATTTGGCCTTAAAATTCCTTAATCAAACAAATTGTTGATAAATGATTCGATAATCAAAATAGGTTTTAGTTCCAGCCAGCCTTGAGCTATTAAAGAAATCCAATTTGCGTTTGTTTTCTTTGCTGTAGGCAGACGTACCACAGTACAAATGTATTGACAGTTTGAACTTGTTAGCATGCAGGTTAGTGTTGGGTTGTAATGGTGGAGCTCAATCATGAGATCTATTATAGGCTCTGTGGAGAGTGTCAGGGACATTTTTATAAATGACTGCATGGAGTTTATCAATAAACTGCAGCAGTACTAGCGCCAGCATTCAGGTGTGTGATGCAGGGGAAAAGCTTCTGTCTGGGGTAGTGATGATGGTGACCTGTAGATTGGGGGAAGGGAAGACTTCTAGATGAGCTAGTAATGATAACAGATGATCTCTGGCGCAGAAAGTGTCCAGGTGGAGGGCAGAGGAGCCCCGGCTCTTTAAGAGAGCAGAGCAGAGAACAGGACTGTCAGCAAAGCTCAAAGAAGAATTTATTACACCTCCAGCCGATGACCTTGAGGAAAGTTTACCAATATTTCAGAGCAAACAGGTGAGAGAGACACAGTGTGTGTTCATAAGGTAGAAGAAAGTCTTCAGTTAGTTACCCCTCATTTAAACGTTCACCGTGAGAAGGAGAAAACAGCTTCCCTCAGCACTCACAGTGGTTCTCAGAGGTAATTATAACAACTGCTGTTGTCTCTTCCTTTTTCTTCTTCATTCTTTTGTTGTTGGCATCATACCATACGTCTCCAGCTGGGTTGGAGCTCTGCCACTAGTTTAATAACATGCTTTGTTCATAAACTTCACTTCCAGGTCCAAGAGTTCTGGCTGAGAAGTGTGGAAGATTTACACTGTCACTGATATCTCAGACAGACACACTTGGATGTGACGGTATAGTGGTGTGATTGATGAGAGGTTGCATGGAAAAAAAGATTCTCCTTTTCTCTTTTGGAATAAAACATGGAATAAAACATGATGTGTAGAAATTCTCAAAGCAAAGCCACATGGACAGTGATGAAAACCAAGGTGCAAAACCTGGTCATTTAGGAGTCCCTTGACTGTATGTTACATAATGTACACAAAACTGGAAAGTATCTGGCAACCTCTATTCTGATTGGCTGACTTTACGCATCCAAAGGGCACATTTTTTTTTTTTTTTTTTGTAAGGTACTATAATTAATAAATGCTTTTGAGGAAGTACTAAATTAAATGTATATATATCTAAGCTATTTTTAAATAACTTTTTAAAATTTTTCAAATTAATATTTTTAGGTTTTTTTATTTAATTTGTTAATTTTATATTTATATTATAATACCAGTATTTAGTTTCTGAATAAATAAATTTATATATATTATATATATACCAGTATATATATATATATAATATTCAAAAATTACACTAAATAATAAATAAATACTATCTCAGATTCGATATATATATATATTCTCTCTCTCTCTCCTCTCTATCTCTCTCTGTCTATATATGATATATCTATATAGTATATATATATATATATAATATATATATATATATATATATATATTATTATCAAAAAAAAAGGTAAAAGCTTCTTCACTTCCATCTGCGTTTGACAGGGTCATACATTATGAGATAGATTTGGGTGGTGCCTGACAGAATGGGAGACTGGCTTTTGTATTTTTAAAATGATTTTTTACATTTTATTTGCATTTTACAAGCTGATTTATTAATGAGATATCCTCTAGTTCAGATAATTTCCTGAAGTGAAGGCAGTTCTTGGCTAGAATATGTTGACCGACTACATTTGTTAATCAGCCATAAAACAAATATTTTCCAAAACACCTTACATTGCAATAAAACGTATACATTTCATCAGTTTGTCAAAGGTATGGCTACACAAGATTATCATGGTCTCCACATCAGAACCATGAGCACATTAACATATGTCCGCTCTGATGAATGACAGTGATGAATAATGGATGTGAACTGTGTAGATTAGCCAATCACAATAGAGGTCATTTACATATTGAAGGTGTAGTAGCATAAACAGGCTTTTAAAGTCTGAGCAAAGGTGAAAATGTTTGTGATAAACTTAACTACAACTGTTTTTAGTGAAAGAAACCTTGTCTAACATTATTAGTGCACTTCAGCAGAAAAAAAAAAAAAAAAAAAAAACCTGAAGTAGAAAAGTGTGGAACGTGGCACCTTTAATCATGTCAGCTTTCAGCAGGGCTTGCAGGAACAGTGTGTATTGTAAACCTTTTCAGTGGTGTTTTAGATTGCCATTTGAGAGTTGCTGTTGGACCGCCGCAGTGTGTGAGGCCCACAGGAATGTGTGTGTGCAGGTGTTTGAACTATGTGAGTATCTGTGAAGAAGGACCCAGGGGTTTAGTTCAATAAAACACCCCTGCCACATCCAATCTCTGCCCCTCCATCACCCAGAGCTGCCATCTAGTTCACACTAGGGCATCAAAGACAAGAGTCTCTCTCTCTCTCTCTCTTTCTCTCTCTCTCTCTCTCTCTCTCTCTTTCTCTCTCTCTACACATCTGTATCTGGTATCTGAGTATCTGGTACGTGGTAAATGCATAGGAAAGAAAGGGAAATAATGGGGTCCAAAAGTCTGAGACCATATTAAAAACTGGCAAAGGTATGATTAAATATTTTTATTAAGGATTTTGCACAAATTCTGGGTCACTAATCAAATCAGTAAATTTATTATATTAGTTAAAGGGATAGTTCACCCAAAAATTAAAATTCTGTCATCATTTACTCACCCTCATGTCGTTCTAAACTTGTATGAGTTGCTTTCTTATGATGAACATAAAAGAAGATATTCTGGAGATTGCTGGTAATCAAACAGTTGGTGGCTGCCATTGACTTCGATAGTATTTCTTTTCCTACTTTCCTACCAAATTGGATTTGGTATTGAATTTGAAGAATGTTAAATATTCTTTATGCACGAAACATTATATGCTAAAATATTGAATTAAGCAACAATTACACATTTAAAACTAATGACACATTATATTAATATTTTTAAATTAAAAATTAAAAAATTATATTGAAAATATACAAATATTGAAAATTAAAAAAAAAATACATTAAAGTAATAATTTTATTCACCATCTAAACATCTGAAATAAGATCCCAGTATATAGCCTGCTACTGTATATCCTACTCTATTGCTGCCACACAATTCTAAAGAAGCGTTCTTATTTTTATGCCACAAAAAGGTAAAAGCTTCTTCGCTTCCATCTGTGTTTGACGAGGTCATACATTATTAGGGTAGATTTGGTTGGTGCCTGACAGAATGGGAGACTGGGCACTGTAAACCCTTTGTGCCGTTTTTACTTTCTAAACTTGATTTTTAAGCTTTTTCTCAATGTCCTGACATTTAATGCTATTCCAAGAAATAGATTAAGTTATTTCAGTCAAAGTAAGTTCCAGTGGAGTTCCTTTAAAAACTTTTTGGAGAGACCTGATTGGATGGTAATGCATTGGGATGCTGCAAGTGGAATTTTAATGGGTCAAATGTTGAATGCTGAACCTTGTACGGTTTATTGTGATGGGCTGTTTTATGATTATGACAGCTGTGATTACTCTTCCATTACTCTCGCTTTCAATTACCGAAACTCATAATGTTTCCCAGGATGCTTTTATTTCATTCTGATTTGTTTATTTTTCATTGCTTCCTGAAGGCCCAGACAAGGACATCCTCTTAATCACAGGCTGTAAATACATGGGAGTATAATACAGTTTTACAAAAATCCCCAAATCATTCTGCTCTCACCTCCCTGATGATTTGACATCAGTAGTCATAAGGGACGACGCTTGATAAACGGAAGCCATTTGCCAGACAGGGACTGAACCCCCCCCCCCACCTCCCCACCTGATGAGAAGCTTCAGTGTTGCTGCTGATTTATGATGTCACAGCACCATAAAGGGCACGCCGAAGCAAGAAGAGATTCATTAGGAAGCCTGTCCAGGTTTTTAGTGAAGTCCAAGAGAGGCGCTTGGAATACCGATGGGCCCTCTGATCTGTGCCTGTCTTGTCCTTAAGATCTCACTTAAACAAAGCTTCCTAAAAGCGGCGCACTGGGGCCAGGTACAAGTGATCGAGAGCTCGAAAGTGACAGCAATGATCGATTGTGAAAACATAGTAAATGCATAACTTAAACACACATATATCCAAGGACAACTATACACATGGTTGCCAAAAAAGTGTCCATGTTTTCAATCTACCTGTCTATCTATGCTGGACATAGCTGAACATATTACTGAAATTGCTAATGTAACTGTGCCTTAATGATTTTGGCTATCAAAATTGCCATTGTTCCATGCTCTACAGAAATATTAACCTCAACAAGCAAATTTACTAAACTGATGTGCGACCAAACCTGTAACAGCAGCATTATAAGACTAACCAAAGGCAAGTAGCCACATCTTGTTTTGTATATAAATGAGCACATTATTAATTTCCACAATCCTAATTACAGTACTTCTGTAGTATGTTATTTTTCCTCTGTGTGTGTTCATGTTTCTTAATTTGCCCTGAGTTTAGTGTAATTAAGTAGCTTCTATGTAAGATGCTGGTTGAGTATTAAAACCTGCTTTAATTACCCAGATGATTTTCCAGCATCACATACCTACACCAGGGTCAAGTTGTAAAGTTTAAAGGACAGAGAAGGTCAGGACAAAAATTGGCTAGCCAGTCCCAACTCGGCCATTGCGAGTGAAGTGTAAGTAGCAGAGAATGAAACAAGGACTCATCACATGGTGTTTACTCCACAGTCGACAGCTCTTTAAAGCTTAAATACATCAGTGATGAACACTGTTAACACAGATTTGCTCCACATCCATATTAGTCCTCATTATCGGCACAAGTCCTGTCTATGAGAGGCAATTACTGAGTCGAAAAAGAAGGGATCTGTGGGTGGAAGCTCTTAAAGGGAAGCAAGTGATGTAGGGAGGCACCGAGCAGCCCTAACGAGAATGCTCTCTGTTGAACTTCAGCTGCTCGGGGCCCCGAACGCAAAAAAACAGGCCACTCTAGATGGTGTTTAATGTACAAAGCCCCTTAATGTGGACTTCCAAGCAGCTGTTTGAGAAAATGCTATGGCAGTTCTTTTAACAAAACGTCCTGTGAGAGAGGTTGAAATACGATTAGTGCTTGCGCAGGGTCCCTCTCTAGGTAACACAAATAAGCTTAGCGGTGCCACTAGATTTCCTAGAAACTGTCGAAAAAAGGACTTAGGAATAGGTTTGGAGTCTCAGCTTTTCACCTTGTAGTATTTTTGAGGGCTTTATAAACAGACCTCTAAAAGTGCCCAGCTTTGTAAATCATTAGTTCTGTGCAGTCTCTGTAGATGAACATACTCATTTTTCAATATTATTAATTTCTATGGGAACCTTAAACAGGCATAATGTTGTATTATATATTGATTCTCCTCACAGCTCCTAGCATACGTTTAACTACCTTTCTGGCTGTTTTAAGATGAGCCCACATATATCATTCCCTAAATGATGCTTGTGAAAGCAAAAGCTCAATGAATTATTTTTGACAGGCCAGCACAAAGTCAATAGCCCTTATTAATTACAATTGATGTAATGTATGGCAAGAATAATACATTGGGACTTGGAGGAAAACAGCATAAGCCTATTTAAGAGAGTGTTTGGCTTTGAGATGAGTGCCAGGGAGGTGTGCACTGTGTAGGGAGGAGCGAGAAGAGAACTGTAAAGGCCCAAATATCAATGGGAATCAGAGGAAATGAATGTTTCTAGGTCATTAATGATTTCAGTAATATGCTTATTCTTGTTTTTTTTTATTTTTATTTTTTTTATGGAGAATAAATGTTTGGAAAGAAAAATGTCAATCCTTATTGTATTAACTTTCAGCATCTTTTGCCAAGTAAATCATTTTAGATTTCAACAGAGGATATTTAACAAAACAGAAATAATTTAAATTCCTTCTAAATAATTATGTATGCAGTACATAAATTAAATTAAATTAAATTAAATTAAATTAAATTAAATTAAATTAAATTAAATTAAATTAAATTAAATTAAATTAAATAGTTAATTATATTCACAGGTTTGGGGTCAGTGAGATTTTTATAAGTTAAATGAATACTTTTATTCAACAGGGAAGCCTTAAATTAATCAAAAGCAACAGTAAAGGCATTTTTTATTTCAAATAAATGTTGTTATTTTGAACTTTGTATTCATCTAAGAATCCCGAGAGAGAGAGAGAGAGAGAGAGAGAGAGAGAGAGAGAGAGAGAGAGAAAATTATAGTAAAATATTAAACAGCACACCTGTTTTCAGCATTGATAATAATAAATGTTTCTTAAGCACCAAATAAGCATATTAGCATGATTTCTGAAGGATCTTGTGACACTGAAGACTGGAGTAATGACTTCTGAAAATTGGAATTAAATTACATTTTAAAATATATTAAAACAGAGCAAAAGTTGTAATAATATTTCACAATATTATTATTATTATTATTATTATTATTATTTATTTATTTATTTATTTATTGATTGATTGATTGATTGATTGATTGATTGATTGATTAAATAAAAACAATGAATCTTACATGACCACAAACTTTTGAATGGTAGAGTTCACTATGGAAACACTGATGAAAACTATGGAAACACTAAACAAACAAAAAAAATATTAGTAAATGTATTCCCAGCGCAGTTTTTTTTTTTTTTTTTATAAAATACCTAAATACTGATTCATAAGTGTTCTTGGTTCATTCATTTGGGAATTTAATTGCACTCAAATGCAATTGATTCATTAAACACATCCAGCTCATAAGAATCATTTATTCAAGTCACTAGTGGCTCACTATAGTCATGCTGTATGTTTTTGATTAATTTAAAGGAACCAGCTCCTAAGAGTCGTTTGTTCAGGAATCAAACTACACTGGTCGCACTGTAAGAATTTTGATCAACTTAAAGGAATCAGTTTATAAGAGTCATTTGTTCGGGAATCAGGCTACATTCTTTGCCCTATATGATTTTGATTCATTAAAAAGAGCTGCAGTAACTCATAACCATCCGTGTGTGTTTTAATGGAAATGATCCTTAATTATTCTTGTCGGTTACCAACTCTAGGCACAAGACTAGAGTGAGAACAAAGCATCACGGGATTAGATAGTCCTCTAAAACTAAGCAGCCGATTCCCTCATGGTGACAGGCCAGCTTTACTTCAATAAACACCTGACAACCACACCGATTCTCTCTCTCTCTCTCTCTGTTTTTCTCTCTCTCTCTCTCTCTCTCTCACCATCTTCCTTTTATCTGTTTACTGGCCTTGAGTCTCTCTCCCGCCACCTTGCCCTTTCCCTCTCATTCTCACACCTGCGTGACTTGCTCTCCAATCTCGCCCTCTCACCACACTCTTTGACAGGCCACGGACAGGCTGACACTGCCTCCTGTACCCTTATATATCATTAAGGCTGCTCTCGTCCACAGCCAGACTTGGGGGCAGTGACTCTGAAAGCCCTCTCCAGCAAGGGCTGCTTTCCCCTGGGCAGCCCTCCTGTCAGGCCTCCCTAATACCTTGTCCTGCTTGGGCAGTCAGAAGAAGACCTTTCCCTTGTCTGGAGCCTCCCTACAAGGGCCGACTAGCGGCTCATGTTGATCCATCAGCGTGACAGCGGTGTGGTCGGAGAGAAAGAGGCAAAATGAACCGAAAAGCGGCTGCTGATGATGATTGACAGAAGGAGACTATGGAGGCTTTTCTTGCTGTGTGTTTTAAATAAGACATTGAAGCCATTCAATTCAGTTTAATTTTTGTTCAGTGCGAATTTATTAACGGATTATTGTGTTATGGTTTATAATAGAGCTGCAAAACTAAAAGCAATGTTCCTTTGTCCTTTGTTCAAATGCATGCTATCATGAAAAGAACACCCAGAAATTATAAATTTCATTATTGCAGAACTGAATGAAATGAAATTGACTTAAATTAAATAACTGGCAGGAATTTGCAGACATTTAGTGGCATTCAACTCCCATATTTCATTTTCTTTTTCAAATAAGTGTATCACTTTGTATTACGCGCGGACTGAAATTAGTGCCACACAGCACATTAAAGAGATTCTGATTAATGACTTCCCTTTTCTGGGTTGCTAGTCATGTTCGTAATTTCATTTAAGCCTGGGCTCATTCATTACTTTCGCTAACAATTTTTCTCTTTTTTTTGTAGCAAACATTCACAGCTTCTTTGAATTGGCCACTCTAGAAATTAAACAAAGTCAACCGAGCTTGTAAGTCATAAATTAAAATCTGTAATGGTTTTTTACCAAAGAAGACATTGTGCTGTATTTCACACTGCAGTCTGTCTGGGTTTTTCTGCTTCCAAAAGTTGCCTTATGAAATTCTGACTTTTGGCGTGCTGTATGTAAACTAGATATTAGCACTAAAATAACAACCAGTAACATCTGGACTTGACTGCAACATCTGTCAGTGGGTGTTAATTATCGACCAAGCATGCACTGTGTGCTGTATATAAGGTATTGCATCTGGAGCATGTGTATGGGGATACAACTTAAATTTACTGTGATAATACTATTTCTTTTTGTCTAGGCAGGCCAATAAATCTCGTAAACCGTGAAAATGGAGCCTGTAAAAAAAAAAAAAAAGTTTTTCACTGTATTTCCTTTCAATTTCTTCAACAAATCACTTTTGTTTTGCAGTGACAAGATGTCCCCTTGAAAGCCCTTTTTTTCAGACTTGTTTGTGTACGGCTGTGCATGTGTGTGCATAGCCAATCATCCTTAATGAGTAATTTATTCCTTCTGATTCACAAGCAGGTCATTCATTGCCATATCCGTGGTCAAAACAGAGTGTAGTAAGAGAGGAAAGTAGCCTAATCAGAGCACAAAATGTTCTTCAGCTTAAAGGTCAAAGACTAAAGACTGATTAAGAAATGATTTTAAAACACTGGGTGGATAAAAATGCTTTAAGAGGATATTTTGAGATTGGATTTGGTTGGAGAAGGACAGTTTTTGACATCTTTTGAAGCAATACACAGATTGGGATGAATGCACTGTGTTCTTTTACTTGTGAGCATCTCATGATCCAGTGTTTTTAGTGTCTCAGAGTAGTTCAGGTTGCGGTACTGTATATGTTGCTTATAACGTGCATCTTTCCAAACTTGTAATGAGAAGTGCTTCAGGTGTTGTCAACAAAAGAGAAGCTTTATAGAGCTCCCTGTGATTTCCTGCCAAAATAAAAACCGAAAATGACCATTAAAGATCATAAATAATAGTATTGTAATTTTACAGTTGTACTGTAAACTAAAATTATCCTTATTGTGGATATATTCCTAAATAAAATATTAAACAAGTAGTAAACAAATAATAAGCATTACTATTGTAAATATCACTATATTATTGTTTTTTATTTGTTCATAGAATCATACATTTTTGACTAAATTGTGCAGTCTTACAAACAAGTGAAATAAATAACAAAACAATAGCATTTTTTTTATCAGAAAAATTTGATCACCCTCCACCCCCAATCATGCAGCCCTACTTTTTCACCAAATACTAGCATTGCACAATTAGTGTCAGTGGAAGGCAGGCTGTAAACTAAATTTTATTTAATAGATTTTACGATCAAGGCCATTATTCAGAAAATTAAGGAAAGCAGTGTTTAAATCAGTTATGTGTTAAATATAAATGGATTGGATTCATCTTTGGTTCGTGAAGATTGTGTTTTCACTGAAAATATAGTTCCCAGAGCAGTGATACGGTGTTATATATAATGGGTCAGATGTTCACCCTCACAGATAAAAATTTAGAGGGCCTTTCTGTGTCTATTTTTGGTTTATGTCCACTTCTTCATATCAGAGTGTCTCATCAGTCTCCATATTACTTTCTGTCTGAGGTGAAATCAATGTTTCTGCTGGAGGCTTCGCTATTGAGGTTATGATAGCATGCCACTGCCAGTGCTGTCTACTAGAAACAGTGAGGGAGATATCACATAGGATACAAGCAGTGCCTGCTCTGGAAATAACTTTGGCACTTCTTTTTTTGATGCAATATATTTGAGTAAAGAGCTGAAAAAGTTAAACTTTATTTCAGTTCTCTGAAACAATAATCAGATGTCTGTTAGGTAAAGTCAGGTGGTCATTACAATTTTCATATTCACTTGTTACTTTCAATGTCATTTTCCCTCAAAAGAAGTCTACAAAAAACTGTAAACCTGATTTCTATGTTTATGGTTTGTAAGGATATTGAAACATTTTCAATATTGAAATATTTTCTATGCAGACAATAGTCATACAAGTACATCTTACCTCTGTTTGAATGGAGAAAGAATTACATCTATTTAATTTTTGTCAAGATTACATTTCAGTATTTCACATCTGCAATAAAATCTGACAAAAGTGGTAATCCTAATTGTGCTGTTTTTTACTGATCAGTTAACGTGGATGTGCTTTCTACAGAAAACAATACGGATGCAAATAAGGATTGTTATATTGTACATTCACTTGTCCATTGTCATTACAGTTTACCTTTGCCATCATCTCATTTTAGAGGTTAACTTGAGATAAACTCAAATTAATCTTTGAACCACAGATAATTTAATTACACTGTTAAATCAAATCTTCAGCAGATCTAGAAAAGAATATTTCATATTTAACATTATAATATGTTGATTCATCTGTTCCATTAGGTTTTTTGTTTGTTTGTTTTTTAATTAATTTAGACAAAATAGAATATAATTTTAATATCAGCCCCCAGTTATCATCCATAACATGAAAATAATTATCAGATTCTTGGTATCAGTTGGAATTGTAATACTGTGTTCCTTTCTTAGAATACATACACTTACAGAAAAAGGGTAAAAAAGCTGTCAGTGGGCCGCTCCCCAAGGTTGTTATTATTAAATAAAACTGAAACTAAAACTGAAAATAAATAAATAAATAAAAGCTAAAATTAAAACTGAAACTTGAGTCTTTACTAACATGTTAACTGAAATAAAAAATGAAAAACTTAATGATACTGATGAATTAAAATAAAATTCAAAAACTAAAATTAATAATAAAAAAGTATATAATAATTTAAATATTGATAAAAATTAAATTAAAAAACCCAAACTATGTATATTAGTACCTTTAGGGTACTGATATGCATACATACAATACGAAGTTTACACCTTTTGAAAGGCACAGCTTTTGACAGCTTTTGTACCTTTTTTTCCTGAGTGTAGAGACCCACATGTAACTATTCCAGTTAGTTCTGACGTCTCTTTTCTTTGCTGTGTCAGTTACAGACTGTCGTATCCTGGAGAGTCTTCAGCGCTACGCCGTCCCCTACTTACCTGCCTGTCAACTACCAGCTCCTCAACACAGAGTCTTCCTTCTTTCTTAAGGAGGCCACCCAGGACTTCATGCGCAACTCTAGCTTCCTCTCTAGAACGGAACTGTTCTTCATCCACCAGGCCAGGAGACCTCCCATCATCAATGCCACATATGGGACCCTTGCGGTGGAAGAGCCTATTCCTTTGGACTTCCTCCAGATGCCTGGCTCCTTTGTGGCTTATTCAACCCTCTTCACCTTCAACTGGAAAGTACAAACCTTTGTTCTCAACGAAAGGATTTACCTGAACAAACCCAAGGTTCAGGTCTTGTTCTACATTGCTGGGAGGGACTGGGACGACTATAGCGCGGTGGACAAACTCCCCTGCGTATGGATGTTCGCCTTCCACGAAACCCAGGAGGTACGTGGGAGCTGCAGGTTGCGAGGGGACATGGGCGTCTGTGTTGCAGAGCTCGAGCCTCTTCCTGGGTGGTTTGCACCTCCTAGCGTGCCTGGACGCCAGAGGAGTCTGGATATGTCAGAAGGAACGCCTGTAGAGCTGTACTACAGCCTTCGGGCCGCAGAAGTGGGAGGTTGTCTTTCCGAGGAGTTAGGGTTCAAGAGCGCCGCTCACTCGGATCAAGAGGGATTGTTTGGGTCGGCGACCTCTACACCCATGAGGCGCATCGGGAGTGTAAGATTATACCAGAATCCATCTGCTCCGGAATTATCAGAGCAACGTTTGGATGCAAATTTTGCAGTGTTGGTACCATCCGCGCCAGTTCGGCAAAGGGATACCGTGTCAGCATATGTTGCAGCTTCACCGTACTCACCTGTGGAGATGTTCACTCTCAGGTAAGAGATCTTCAGATGCAAGATGTAAAACTGCAAAGAAAATCTCTGCTGCGTTAGCAGATCACTATTCACATGAGACCTTTACCAGGGGACTTCATTGCTGCGTTACAACACTAATAAAAATAAAGTTTCCAAGAGGGATTTTTCACAGAAGAGCTAGTTTATACACATTTTAGTGAACAGTTCTTAAAAGAACAATTTTTCTTAGTGTTAAAAACATTTTGATAATCTGAAGAAACTTTTGTGTAATGAAAAGGTTCCATTGATATCAAAGGTTCTTCGTGGACCCTTAGATGCCAATAAAGAACCTTTATTTTTAAGAGTGTAGAGAAGGTTTCTGTAATGAATGCCTTTGCTATGATGTCATGCCATTTTATAAGCACAGTTAAAAGCAATTTGCTTTGCGGCTTCACCTATTCATTAAAGCCATTTGCTTTGTTTTTTATTCTGTTTTTTATTTATTTATTTTGAACCAATCATATTTTGCCTAGTTATCAGTCTTCTTTCCTCTTGGATCTCCATAATTTGGTCACATGTCTTCCTTGGCATAATCATTTGGCTTTTGAAATGGTTGTGATTAATTACGGCTGATGTGTCTGAGGTGTATTTTCACTTCATGGTTCCTTTACTTAATTTAACCATGCTTTTTGTTTACCATTGCAGAGAGAAAGACATCTTTATCTTCAGGTGAAAACATCTAGCCACACTGAATCCGCGGGTACTAATTAGAATTTGCAGATGCGGCAAAGTGATTTGGGTAATTAACACACAATGCAAATGAGGATGTCATCAATTAGAATGTGCCTCCATTAGTGTAATGGCTGCAAGCTTGTCCGATTGTAATCACAGTGGGCGAAAACATTTATAAACCATATAAGACCCAACCTGATAAGAGGTCAAGCCAATTTGTCAACCTTGCATGTGCACGCAAGCTAAGTAGCACTAGCAGAGACTAAGAGTTGAAGAAAATCAGCTAGTATATGGATGTCAGCTGGGGTTTTTTGCTGACTTCATGGCTAAACTTAGATAGTGAAAAAATAGTGAAAGGGCAAATCAGAGGTTGATTTTTGTGGGTTGTACATGTATTCATGCTGGTTTTCATGTGGAAGCTTGTGTAAAAATGAATACTTGGTTTGTCCAAAGATGTGTTTCGTGATCAGTAACCACTCTACTAAGATGTGCTGATAGGATGAGACCTGTATTTATGAGTGTATGGTTACTGTACTGCAATCACTGGAAAAACGATTCATGAATAAAATATTTTGTGGTTGTGTAGTTATATGTATGTTGAAAAGGCCGTATAACTGGCAAAATCATGCTTTAATTTTCTCAAGTGTAACATTATCATATGATGAATTATTGATGTACAGCTTTAAATTAAATCAGTATTAAATAGTCTACGGAAGATCATTAAAGGAAATTGAAAGAAACAAGAGAGGGTCATATATTTCTTCTGCTTGAAAATTAGACGCAGATATATATTTTTATTCATTTTGTGTTGCATATCTGTTGCTGCTACTTTACAGTTATAAGTTTTTCTAATTATTTTAAAATTGAGTATATTTTCTAAAATCAGCTTGGCTTTTTTACAAATTGCTTTAGCAGGCACTCTGCATTAAGTAAGATTTTATGATGAATTACTGTATGTCTGTATTACTGTATGGATGGATGCTTTTTCTACTTTTTCACTCTTTTTCTGGTTATTTATTTGAGATTTTCTCAGCCGTTAAAAAAAAAAAATGAACAAAAGCATCCAAATCTGGTTATAATAACTTTTTACTTTAGGCTGTGTGGAAAGCGTCCCACAGAAGTCGAGCCTGTGAAACATCCACCACCTAACTCCAAAATAAGCAATCAGCCCGTCCCCCGAGTAAACAATCTTATTCCATATGGAAGAGGGCTAATCTTCAGTAACTCCATTTGTTTTTCTGGCATAATGGGGACTTTATATTGACTTTCAGTCCACAATGTAGGCAAAAACTGACCCACACACACTCACCGAATGGATGAAAATACAAAAAGCAATTTTGTTGAAATTATTTTATTTCTCTTCTCATGCATAATCCTTTTAGTTCAGTGGAGGTGTCATTGTGTATTGCTTGTTCCGAATCAAAAGGTGTCCACTTTTAAAATAATTTTGGCAGAAATTCAGGTCAGAAAAAAGCATTAGCTTTTTAAAAAATGAAAGAATATAATCTATTACCATGCAGAGTGCAATGCTCCAACTACTGTGCATAAATAATTAGTTGAAGCCTGCAACTGTAAGGCTTGGAATCTATTAGTCATACAGTTTTCAGAAATGGTGCTTTTATGTTGCTATTGTCGCCATTGCGCTAAATAGCTCTACAGTGATTGCTGCATATAATCATTATGGCTGTCAATGCGTGTTAGCTTACTAAGACATGATCAAATGTTAACCTCACCCACATCAGCTAAATGATATTTCAGTATACTGTATTTGTTATAATTTGTGCCTGGTTGTTCTATTTATTGAGATTTGTTGCTGAATATCTGCCTTTAGTGTGAAATAAAAGTTTGGGATGATTTTTTTTTTTTTTTTTTTTTTTGATAATGTGTTACTTTTATTCAGCAAGGACGCATTACATTTATCAAAATTAACAGTAGTCATTTTCAATTTCAAGACCCGTTTAAGCAACTTATTATGCACCTTTCTGCTCTTGCACTGAAGTAATAAAGGTTCAGTCATGAGTCACAGCTGGTACAGACTTTGTATTCAAAGCTCTTGCAATCTGATGTAATCTTTTCTATCGAGTGATGTAGTGTTCTTTAGGCAGCATCTGTTTATGCTATATATATCTCTCCAGCACTGAGGTCTTTGAGATAGCGATTATTTTTTCCCAAGGCATTGTTGAAACACAGCACACTTTGCAAGAATTTATTTCCCTCATCGCAATCAATAGCTAAATCTTGCATCGCTCTATCTGTAATACACTTGCTCGGTTTGCAGGTAACTAGAGGATTGCATGTAAGTTGCTAAGTTGCTTTGATTTGCTTGTGTATCAGCAAGATTTTCCAATTTCAGCCTCAAGATGAAAGCAGCAACTCTTATTCCCCATGCTTCATATGCACGCTGTTTTTATTCTCATGGCTGACTAAAGAAAGTTCCTGACTTTTGCAAGAAAAACATTTTCATTCATTGAGTAAAAATGATCAAATTCTGTCCTCTTTTACTCACCATCATGCAGTTAAAACCCATTTGACTTTCTTAATTTCTTCTTCTGCAAAACTTTGTTTTGTTCTAATATAGTGACTGAGAAACAAAGTTTCAAAAAGGACATAATACTACTTTAAAAGTATTGTCTATGCAACTCATTCCCTTTTCTGATCCCTGGAACAAAAATAACAGATCATATAATGTACCTCTGGAGGTCCTGTGCCAGTTACGATGAATAGGAACACTAACAAATAGCTTTCTCCATGTATTATAGACCTTGATTCAGACTGGTTTTATAAACTGGTTCAACTGATTCATTGAAAAGATCTAACTAAAAAGACTCATACGTTCAGAACCCGGACATCGCTGTTCCATGGAAGAAAGTCAGTTGCACTGGTTTGGAATGACATAAGTCAGTAAATGACAACAGTACAGGTATTTCCAGTTTTCTGCGAATGATTCTTTCAAACAGAATTGGGCTTGATTGTGTTCCACAAAGATATTCAGAAATCCAGTACAGCGTTCAGTGCAGTCATCCAAATGATTAATCCATTATACAATGATTTCTGAAAAGCTGTCCATCAATGAGGTTACCTCTGCAGGCATCATAAGTCAAGTGTGATTTATGATGTGTGATGGACTAGCAATAAACACTTTACCGAGGGGTAAATATTTATGGGTGCAGCTCATAAAGTAGCAAGTCATGATGTCTGTACACTGAAAAAAAAATTGTGGTGAAATCATTTTTATTCAGAAATTACTACTGAATTTTTAAAATAATTAAAAAGACACAGCAATTAACACATTTAATTAAAGATGAAATTTTGAAATATAAAGACTTCAATAGTATTTCATTGTAATGCATACTCCAGTAATCTGTTTTATTTACAACTTCGAAAAATACACCATATAAATCAGAGTTGGAAGTTTAATAGCTGAATATTTGTGTCATAGTGCCTGTCTTTTTCTATACTTTGGATGTGCAAGAACTGGCAGGATAAATAGTTTGTGTTTCTCAAACAGTTCTTGTTATTTTAATCATTCACCCCCCACTAAGAACAATCTACAGAGCATTTGGATGCTGAACATCGGATTCAGAGGCTGTCAGCTGTGCTTAATAGAAAAGAGCGAGGGAGATTTGTACTCGTATATGTGAGTGTGTATGTGTGTGTTTGTTTACATCAAGCGAGTCTGTGAATACCAAAAGCAGAGTCTACTTAAAGGGAATCAATTTGCCCCATCTTTAAAAGGCAGTGCATCAGTGGGCACATTATCTGGGATTCTGCCTCATTATACACACTGATGGACAGCAGTTAACTACTGCAGTCACCTCACCCTCAGCTGGACCCGTCTACAGCTGCACTGCACTGGCTGGCACACAGACTGGCTGCGTTACAAATAAAACAGCTACTTTATCCCATTTGATGATATTCACTTTATGTTTGGAACTTGACAAAAAAATAAAATATATGATTATTCCTAACAAATGTCTGGCATCTGTGCAAAAGCAGATTCACAGTATGTAACAACCATTAAAAACAGACATTCGATTCTGGGTAGACAGGACATCAATGCATTATGAGTTGCTATGGATAAAAGTGTCTGCTAAATGCATAAATGTGAATGTTAGGGGATACAGTGCCCTCTCCACTAATATTGGCAACCTTGGTAAATATGAGCAAAGAAGGCTGTAAAAAAATTTCTTTATTGTTTAACCTTTTGATTTTTTGCTCAAAATATTAACAAAAAACTAACATACATGGCAAGGGATCTGAGACCATTCCTCCGTACAGAATCTCTCCAACCTTCTTTTTTTCATATTTACAGAGGGCGCCAATGTTAGTGGAGGTCACTGTATATGCTCTAGAACAGGGGACGCCCAGGGGCTGCAATTGGGTACTAGGGAGTACACTGAAAATTTTAGAGAGAGAAAGAGAAAGGTTGATTTGGACTAGTATTTATGGAAAAGGGCTATAGAAATACATTGAACTGAAAAAAAAAATAATAATAATTCGGTTTGGTTGCAGTGGAACTGTGGCATTACGTTACATTTTTAAAAATATATTTGAGCCAATAAATAGTGAAGATCACTTATTAATTTTAGTTTTTTTATTATTATACATTTAAATATATTTCATGTATTTTTAAGTATGCAAAACTGTAACCTTTTTTTAATTGGACTATTTTGTTATTTTGTTGCAGCCTTTTTAGAGTCACTGAATGTTTGTTCTCTAACAGAAATAGAAAAGATGCTTGTCCTCAAAGATAAGGAACTTGCCCTTCACAAGCTTATGCTCGCAGACAAATGGACACCTACTTAATAAAGGAACTGCTAATTGGAAACCCTTTGCTCAGCCGCTATTCCTCGCCACGACCAGTCCTCTGACCTCTCATCAACATCTATTTCTTCTGCCTTCTGTTTTTCAGCTCATCGTAACTCAGAAACCCTCACTAATGCTTTCAAGCTCCAGGACCATCTAATTAACAGACCGAGCAGAGCCAAACAGGCACCAGCTCAAGCACCTGCATATTTTGAACTATTCCTTAACACTGATGAATACTTGATTACAACTGGCCAGCGAGAGCTCATTATTTCTGTATATTGAGTGATGTTTAGTCGCATCCAAGTTTCTTTTGACATTTCATCAGCCGGTTTAAATGGATAGTCTGGTTGCTAGGTAATTGTAGCTAAAGCTAAGAAGTAACTTAGAGATGAAAGCCAGAAATGAGTTTCATGAAACTGAAGCGTTTCTCTTGTCAAACAGCTGTACAACAAAGGATGATGTGCAGTGTAGATACTTACAAAAAGGTCCAGACACTATGTCGGAGTCGGTTTACTGCAGCTGTAAGCCACACTCAAACCTTTTCTATAGAAAAACCAAATACTTATTCAATAAGTATTAGTATTATTTAACTCAGTATTACTTAGTAGCACTTAACTCAAACACATTAATATTACTATACTCAAAACAATTTGCCTTGAAACTTCAATAATATGTCAAGTCAAGTCACCTTTATTTATATAGCGCTTTAAACAAAACAGATTGTGTCAAAGCAACTGAACAACATTAATTAGGAATACAGTGTGTCAATAATGCAAAATGACAGTTAAAGGCAGTTCATCATTGAATTCAGTGATGTCATCATGCAGCTCAGTTCAGTTTAAATAGTTTCTGTGCAATCATTTGCAATCAAGTCAACGATATCGTTGTAAATGAAGTGTCCCCAACTAAGCAAGCCAGGGGCAACAGCAGCAAGGAACCAAAACTCCATCAGTGACAGAATGGAGAAAAAACCTTGGGAGAAACCAGGCTCAGTCGGGGCGCCAGTTCTCCTCTGGGCAGACGAAAACAGCAGTTCAATTCCAGGCTGCAGCAAAGTCAGATTGTGCAGAGGACTCAACTGGTTCCTGTGGTCTTGTAGCAAGTACATCGGGTGTTATGGGAAGTGTTCCCGGTTCCAGTTAAAGCAGCCTTAAAATCCTTTAACAGATTTGGATATTACGTAGAAGCATATTAGTGTTATGTGTTAGCCAGGTTAAAGAGATGGGTCTTTAATCTAGATTTAAACTGCAAGAGTGAGTCTGCCTCCCGAACAATGTTAGGTAGGTTATTCCAGAGTTTAGGCGCTAAATAGGAAAAGGATCTGCCATCCGCAGTTGACTTTGATATTCAAGGTATTATCAAATTGCCAGAGTTTTGAGAACGCAGCGGATGTGGAGGACTATAATGTAACAAGAGCTCGTTCAAATACTGAGATGTTAAACCATTCAGGGCTTTATAAGTAATAAGCAAGATTTTAAAATCTATACAATGTTTAATAGGGAGCCAGTGCAGTGTTGACAGAACTGCCTTAATATGGTCATACTCAGAGGTGTAGTGGTAAAAATAGAGGTGGGTAAACTATAAATTCTGGGTGACCACATCGTGGTCACGGTAAGGTGGGCCACTGCCTACCGGTGTATGTGTATCCTGATGACATCGCTATAGGCTATCATTTGATATTACCAAGGGCATCACTGGTTGTTCCCTCATATAGGTCACACAATCACTATTCAATTCATACATTCATACACAAGTTCTTGTTAAAGAGACTCAAGAAGGAATAATATGGTTGAAATCTATAAAGTTAACTAAATGACAAAACAGAGAGAATTAAATTTTTTAAGAGAGATAGAGAGGGAGGCTTATATCCAGGGGTTCCAATGCAATGCACTTGTACATAATGATTAGGTATTTGGGATTATTTTCATAGTCGATTAATCTGTTGAATATTTTCTCAATTAATCGGTTAGTTGTTTGGTCTATAATATGTCAGAAAAATGTGGATCAGTGTTTAGTGTGTATATTTTTTTTTAAATAGCGATTGTGAATCATCGTAGATCTACGAGTGCTCTGGAGTAATCGTAAAGCCCTAAGTGCATCGTAAGGAGACAGATTTATGCGGTCACCTGCAGGACAGATTTCACCAGGGTTTCCCGATAACGATTGATCTTAGCGCTCAAGAGCGTTTTTCATGAGTCATTTTAGGATCGTTCGTTATTGTTTCACGTGCGTTTCCCAAAAATGCACTTACAATTGCACGTAGCTGTGCTTTAAGTGCTACTTAGGAGTCACTATCCGTTTTTCAAGTGCTGAAATGTCACCTTATGGAATGGTTCGTAATTGTAGTAGCCTACTACATGCTCGTTTATTGAAATGTATACCTAATGCTGCGTTCTAGACAACTCAGAAATAATAACTATAATACAAAATTATTATAAAACAATATTAATATATTATATTATAATTTACATAATAATATACTTTATATAAATATATACATATATTATAGTACTACAGTATATAATATATTGCCATTATTTCTGTGTCCAATACATTGCTGGTTTTCGTGCACGTCAGCAAGTCATTGACAGACCCCAACCCCCCAAGTCTTTGATGCATATTTCCTACATTATTTATTTAATTAGTTTTATTTTTTTTCAGTCATTTAATTTACATGTGTATTTCTATTTTTTCTGCCCTTTTTAATTAGTTAATTTATATATTATAAAAAAAACGAGTAATAAAGTATGCAATAAAGTACAATCAAATCCTTATATTATAATCACATTGCACTTGAATAAAGTTAAAGGTGTCCTGCAGGTGACCGCATAAATCTGTCTTCTTACAATGCACTTAGGACTTTTTTATGATTACTCCAGAGCCCTCGTAGATCTACAATGATTTTCAAGTGCTACTTAAGTAACAAAGCTTTTGGGAAACAGACAATAATATTAAGATCAGTCGTACGATCGTTTTTACGAACTTCTTAGACTTACAAAGCTTTTGGGAATGCAGCCCTGTTCTCAGCAGAGCTCATGAGAAAGGAGCTGTAAAAATAAATTGAGATGGTTTTTGGTACTTATACCACAAATATATATTCTTAACAACATCAAAACCTTAAATAAAACTCCATAAAGGTGTACGATATGGGACATTTAAAAGCTCAGTTAATGTCAGACAACATAGACATATTAAAATCAATTAATAGGCAATGCAGAAACCAATAATACAAACTCAAAGCCTAGTTCCTCAAATAAAAGTTAGAGACTTACTTTCTTCAGTAGAACACTAAAGATTGTTTTTAGCTAAATCCATGATCCTTGGTGAATTATTCAATTCAACTGGTGCCTGGCAACCAGGGATTCACGGTAGTAAAATTCTGACCAATAATAATCATAATAATAACAACAATAGTAGCAGTAGTGGTAGTAGTAATAATAATAATAATAATAATAATAATAATAAGAAGAAGAAGAAGAAGAAGAAGAAGAAGAAGAAGAAGAAGAATAATAATAATTATTATTATTATTATTTTGTGTGTTATGGCCATTAAGCAGTAAATTACAAAGAAATGTTGATATTGGTCTTTGTTTCTAGTTTGTTTAATTATTTCTATAATAAAATTCAATTTTGTACAGGAAGTTTTGTGAAATACAAGGGATACACAATATTTAATACATAATATTTTTTATGGCTCCTAACCAGTAAATTGCAGAAATTAAAATGTATATTACTTTTTTATTTCAAAATGTATATATGTTTAATTAATTTAATTTATTAATGTGTTCAAAGGTCTACTATAAATGATATAAGTAAAAAATATATAATAATAATAATAATAATAATAATAAAACATTGAGATTGGCTAAAGACTCCCTTTAACTGTTATTAAAGTAGTAATTTATTATTTGTTTGTGAATATTGTGAATACCATTGTGAATTGTATATATTAACTTTAAGATCACTAGACTACAGCATAATCTAAATGTAAAAATTTGGCAAATTAGAGTGCACAATTAAAAATACAATTTTAGCCAATATTTATGCAATATAGACCAATGCCAATAAATTACAAATGATCTAATATTAGACGATGGTTCTAGTCTATTGTGCATCCCTACTTTGAAAGCACTAAATTTGAACAAAAGAATCTAGCAGAATACAGAAATGTATTTACCAAATAGTATTTAGACACCTGCATCCCAAAAATCAGTACACAATCCATGTGACCGTTTGGAACCAAAATCCATCATATAAACATTGCAATAGAAAAAAAGATGAGAATGAGCACAATCCACATGACATTTCTATCTGACAGAAAGAAGTGATGCAGAGCCTAAATAATCTGTTAATGTTAATCCTATAACCCTCTCCCTCTCCTAATGAATGTGGTACATTGGAATAAATGTCTTTCTCTCACGGCTTCCCACAGAAGTGATGTGACAAACTAGTTTGCCAAACAATGTAACATTGTCATTTCCTAGCAACTGAGTAAGCCAAAACCAACAGATTAGCATCCTACTGATGAGGAGATCTTATGAGTGTTTGCACAGCCTCTCCGAGCCATAGCCTTGGTTTTTCCCTCAGTATATAAAAGGAAGATTTATCTCTGATTGGAGTATAGTAAAGCTCTTCTCTTATCTTACTTGTTGTTTTGGACTTTTGCCATTTTTGTTTACTGCATATCTTTTATGTCTTACAGTATCAGTATCACTGTCTTTGGGTTGTGCCACAGTGTGCTATGTTTTCAGTTGCGTATGTACAAAATCATTTCATATTATGCTGGCTTCATTTTTATAAACACTTATTAGCTTTCAAATACATTTCATATGAATGATTGGCATGATTAAAGAATGTTTAATTAGCTTCCTTTTTATAGGACAGAATATTCTTGGCAGCATTTTCCTTAATTTTTGATAAATCCACTAAATGAGTCTAAAGCATGCTGATGTACAGTAGCCCACATATTCAGGAGATTAAAATTTCATTATTAGTGGGATCAACCAGCCTTCACTATTACCAATTAGTCTTTAAAGGCATAATTGGAAATGCAAATCATCTTTATTTTCAGGTTTATCACACTGTATTAAATCCTGTAATAATGCATGTCTGCTTGTGTGATGGATTCATCTATAGTTACTTGATGATCAAGCATTTACATAATACTTTTAAATAATGTGTGCATGCATGTGTTCACGCACACAAAGTATACAGATTAGTCACATATTTATTAGTTTATTAATTTTTACAGAAATACGTTAAATGCAATGCAATTAATGCAATTCACACATACATCGACTTGAATACCTTTTTCTATGATAAATATGTTGTTGATTTCGGAATTAAAATTCTGAATTATTATTTATTTTTTATATGTAATGGGGCTATATGTAAAAAAAAAAAAAAAGTCAGGGTGATACAACTGTCCTGAAATTATTTAAAGGAGAGAAGAAAAAAAATGAAGAAAAAAAAAAAAAAAAACTTAAGAGTAAAACGTCTCTATTTTAATAGTTCAAGCCTTTCAATTGAAACGTATGAGACGCTGTGTCGGAAACGCTATGGGGAACGCGCTTAGCGTGAGCGACTCTGAATATTGTGTGTAAGCTGTCTAATGGAAGAGGATGATGTCACGGGTGGGGTGACGTAAGCGACCAGGAAGCTATAAAAGCACATGCTGCGCAGCTGGCGTCAGCTTCGAGTACCAGCAAGCGCCGGCAGGGGTGCCGGGGGTATGGCATCGAGACGCAGCGTCTCGTTCCCTCGAGGAACCATGGTTACATGCATAACCTTGAGACGTTCCTCTTCAGGAACTCGAGCTGTGTCAGAAACGCTATGGGGAACGAGGTGCCCACGCTGCCAGACAACAAAATCCCTGCCTAGTGTGTTTCCGAAGAACACATCTTAGGATGAGAGAACGGAAGCGCCTGGAGTAACTGGCATGTCTAAGCCATAAAATCTTGCAAATGCAGAGGGCGTGAACCACCCCGCACCGTTGCAGATGTCCAGCATGGATACACCTGCTAAGAAGGCCTTGGAGGCCGCCATACCCCGTGTGGAGTGAGCCTTGGCTCCCAACAGCGGGGGAAGACCAGAGGACTCATAGGATACGTTGATAGCCTCGACTATCCAATGACTAAGAGTCTGCTTAGATGCAGGAAAGCCCCTTTTGGGGGGACCATAGCACACCAGCAGTTGGTCCATCTTTCTCCACAGGGCAGCTCTGTGGATGTATGTGTCAAGCGCTCAAGCTGGATACATACAATTAGCTTCTTCTGGTCAGACTCCCGGAAGGGAGGAGGTCAGAAGGCCTGCAGTACTATCGGTTGTGGTGTGACAGAGGGAACTTTAGGAACACAACCCGCTCAAGGGTATAGAAGTGCTTTGGCCATGCCGGGTGCAAAGTGAAATGAGTAGTGGCCACTGAGAGGGCCTGAAGATCTCCAACTCTCCTCAGAGAGGTAATAGCCAACAGGTCAGATGTCTATCTGATATATCTTGTATCGGCTCGAATGGAGCTTTACAAAGCCTCCAACACCACTGATTGTCCACCAAGGTAGGCCGCAATGACCACCACGTAAACCTTTAAGGTGGAGTGGGTCAACCCTGCAGAGAACCAGGCTTGTAGAAACTCCAGAACTGTACCAACTGGGCAGTTAGCTGGGTCAAGCTGGCATGCTCTGCACCATGAGGTGAAGAATTTCCACCTCAGGGCATACGGTTTCCTTGTTGAAGCCTCCATTCCCCAGGCCTTGGCCCCTGTCTCGACAGTATGTCTGCTCCAACATTCAACCTCCCAGGAAAAAATACTGTTCTGAGCTAGAGGAGTTTGTCCTGGGACCACAGAAGGATCTGGTGTGCCAGCTTGTACAAGAGGCACAGACGCAGACCTCCCTGCTGGTTGATATACGAGACCACCGCTGTGTTGTTGGTGCGCACCAACACATGGTGACCTCTCAGGTCTAGGAGGAATATTTTAATGCTCGATGCACAGCTAGCATCTCTAGTCAACTGATATGCCATGTCAGATGGTGACCGCTCCACAGACCGCGGGCAGGGTGGCCACTCATGACCGCACCCCAGCTGGTGAGGGATGCGTCCGTCGCTTGTGTTACACGGTGACAAGGAGCTCCCAGCACCGGGCCCTGATTCAAGAACCAAGGTTTCTTCCACATGTCTAAGGCACGGAGGCATCGCCGCATGACCTTGATAGTACGAAGTGGATTCCCCCCTTAGGGGTAAAACCCTTGGTCTTGAGCCACCACTGTAGGGGTCTCTCGTACAGCAGGCCAAAAGGTATCACGTTGGACGCAGCTGCCATCAGACCTAACAGTCTCTGAAACTGTTTGACAGTGAGTGACTCTTTGACTCTCTTGATTGACGTGAGGATCGACTCGATACGAGCAGGGGACAGACGTGCCTGGATCATGGTCGAATCCCACACTACGCCTAGATAGGTGGTTCTCTGAACTGGAGAAAATACACTCTTCTTGGCGTTCAGTCTCAAACCCAGCTCCCCCATGTGTGCAAGAACAACATCTTAATGTCGAACCGCCATCTGCTCTGACTGAGATAAAATCAACCAATCGTTGATATAATTTAGTATGCGGATGCCCCGCAGTCGAGCCTCGAAAACAAACTCTAGATCTAGGGAACATAGCTGGAGATAGGAAAAGCCGTCTCCAGCCCGTCCCCAGATATGCGAGAAGCACAGTCAGCCCCCTTATTTTTCCCGAGAGCTGACTGCGTGAGCTGCGCTCCTCATTAATGCTGCTCGTTATAATGTTTAGGCATAATATGCTTGTGAAACTGATGCTTGTGCAACTGATGTCTGTGCAACTGAGGTTTATGCAGCTGATGTTTGTGTAACTGCGAGCTCATCATGCCCTCCATGACTCGGGGGGAAGGACTGCAGCTCGGGCTTCCAAACCCAGAGATCGGTCAGATCTGGCGGGTGAGGTAGGAGATAGGGAAGCGCCCGTCTCCATTCAATCCAGCAGATCTATCTGCGAACCCAGCGAATGCAGGCGCCGCTCCGCCTCGGTGAAAGCAGGACCAACACTGCGAGGAACGCTGGCAAAGACTACGGGATCGAAGCCCTCCGGGATCGAAGCGTCCACACTAGCCGTACACAGTGCAGGCAGTCGGCTCCCTCAAGAGCTGAATCAGCGTGCTTCGATCCCAGGCAGACCGCGCACAGATTGTGTGTATCCCCACTCGTGATGTAGCGAGGGCAGGGAGGAACACACAATCTGAAACGCTGATCTGGATTCGCCTTTCAGATGTCTTGTCTTTGCTTTGCTCTTTGACTATTGCTTACTCTTTAAGGAGCTAATAGTGACAAACAACAATAAATAAGACTGACAAGACAGAATAACATGCACACACAGAGTGCTTGCTGAAAGACACGAAGCTGACGCCAGCTGCGTGGCATGTGCTTTTATAGCTTCCTGGTCGCTTACGTCACCCCGCCCGTGACGTCATGGTCTTCCATTAGACAGATTACACACGATATTCAGAGTCGCTCATGCTAAGCGCGTTCCCCATAGCGTTTCCGATGCAGCTCGAGTTCCTGAAGAGGAACCACTGTATATAGTTTGAAATATTTTATTATAAATTATAAAAAATATATATAATAATTTTAGAAAAACTGCTTCACTGAATGTTAATAATTTAAAAACTTTGGCAAATCAGAGTTTTGTGGTGCAACATATTGCAGAAAAAAATAGATAAAACAGAAACAAATCTCTTAAAATAACACATTATTTTATATTATATTATTTTAAAATAAGACAAGGTTAGTTTGAGTGAAATGTCAAGGGTTGCAATGGCCTAAAATCTAATATTTATGAAATAATAATAATAATAATAATAATAATAATAATAATAATAATAATAATAATGTTTTATCTTTAATTTTTAATTATTAGAAAATAATGATTTAAATAATTATTATACACTCACTTGCAAAACTTGGCACATGCATTTTAAACTATGTTTTTAACTAAACTACGTTTAAACTACGTTTTTTTTTTTTTTTTTTTCAGACCTGTCATACACCTCTATGCTTCTTTGGACAAATCTAAAGAATGAAAAAAATACATATATATTTTGCTACTGAGGCTCATGAAACTAAAATGTTGTTTCACAACAGGAGACAAAAAATAAAGGAGAATTCGTTTCAAATTGAATGCCTTTGACCGGTTAGACCTGGGTTTTGCTTGTGTATCTTCCTAACTGAAATCAATCTCTTAGGCTTTACTCATAATAACCTTATATTTTGATTTAGTCAGTTTTAGAAGCATTGACCATGTCTGGCTAAGTCTTTTATTTTTATATTGCCTGCATTCCCCTCACCTATCTAATAACATGCTGCCATAGTTCTGGGTCAAGAGCTGAAGCAAAGCGGCAGTGTCTTTATGCTGAGTTCGCTTGTTGGACTTAAGCCTAATATGTTCTTACATTTTTATTAGCAGGCAGATTAGATAACACAAGCGCCAGATTTTGTTCCTGAGCCAATATGTCACTTGTGTCTTTATCAGATGATACTAAGGCTGGATGATTTGGAGCAAGAATCCTGATAATTAAATCTATGATATGCATGCTTTAGGAAAGGTTAGCATAATTTCTTAACTGTACACTGTGGAGGTGTCACTATGAATGAACATCAATAGAACAAATACAGTTCTAGTTCTGCTACGCTACGCTACTTGCTGTCTGTCTGCTAAATAAGACAGCATCTATTACCAAATATTGATTCTAATTGGTTCATTGAGACCTGCTTTTAAATATTTCCATATAGCGCTTAACCATATAATTTTTCCTGTTGTCACTGGCAACCTATTTCCTATACTGTGCAAGTTTAATGTCTCTTGTATCAGTCTTGAATCACTCTGTGGTTTCACTCTTCTCACATAATACAAAATGTATATAAAATATAATATAGCTTACAAAGGTCGGAGCTGTGGTGTAGCAAATGTGTCCATGGTGTCAATATGGGAAACGTGGGTTTGAATCTGTTCTGCATCATCTACTGGTCCAATTCATTTTATGCACCGACTCAGCAATCGGTAACCTGCCCTGTGACTTTGCGTGGTCTTCTGCTGGAGTTGGTGCTGTTCCTAAATGCTTCCACTTTCCAGTAATGCCACTTACAGTTGGCTGTGTGATATCTAGCATTCTATGACTACCATGCTTGAATTCAGTGAGCTCTTCCAAGGTTTTTTTTTTTTTTCACAAATATTTGTAAATGCAGATTGCATGGCTAGGTGCTTGATTTTATACACCTGTGGCAGTGGGTCTGATTGAAGCACGTACAGTAAATTCAATAATTAGTGGGTGTGTCCCTATTTTGTCCATATAATGTGTGTGTGTGTGTTTAAAATACATTAGCATATTCCTCTGGCAGTGTTCCATATTTCTTTTATTTCCTTTAGTGTATTTATTTATTTTGATATTCCTTGGGATGTCAGATGTATTCTCAGTGTGCCCCACATCTGCGACACAGATTCAGGAAAGAAAACAGAAACACCGGGGGCCTATGCTGTGCTATAATTCCTGTTCTTGGCTCAGGAGAGAATGAGTCACAACGGAGCCTTACAATCTGCAGAAAAGAACTCAATGACAAAATCTCTTTCTGGAAAAGTACAGAGTCATTTGCTACGTAAATGTGCCAATGACACTAAATCGCAGTGGTAACTTAATCTGTTGCAGTCTGAATGTGTGATTTTATCATGTTTGATATCTTATTTAATTTTTTTAAGAGATAGATATCTTTTAAAGAATCCATGCAATCAAAATTTGTGACTTTCTCTGTGGTAATATACTCCAAAAAATCATAACAAAATCTTCCATTTGGGAAAAAACAAACAAAAAAAATATTATATTTTTTTTTTTTTTTTTTTTTTGTTTGTTTTTTTTTTTACGTATATTACACTTATGAATTTGTATACGTTTTCATGCTTTTGATGAGGAGACTCTCCCTCCCACTAATAATCGTCTATAGTTAAAAGCACATTTCTGTTTTAATAAGAAATAATTCTGATAAAATAATTTCTATTTTATATCCATTTTACTGTGTAATGGATGAACTCCAATCAGAGAAACACAGCAAATTTAAAATATTATATTATATTATATTATATTATATTATATTATATTATATTATATTATATTATATTATATTATATTATATTTGATTTGAAAAAAAAAGGATAATGTCTTTCAAATACCGTATTAGAATATATATATATATATATATATATATATATATATATATATATATATATATATATATATAAAATTATAATTTCTTAATTCTAATATGGTATTTGAAAGACATTATCCTTTTTTTAAAAAAAATCTACGTTTTTAATGTGATTCATTTCGGAGCTGGTTGCTTTGGTTCTCAAAACTATTATTTAAAAAATTCCTATAAAAAATGAATGGGAAAAACTATTTTGAAATCTACCTAGTATACGGGCACTGTTGCACTCTGTTTGGACTCAAATATGTTGCTTGTTGTTTTTCTTGTGTCACAATTACCTTTCCTCATAGAGCCTGCATTTGCACAACCACTTAACCATAAACGCCCCTACACTCTGCCCTTCTCATGATTTCAGTCCATATCTGGTGGTCTAAGAGGTCTGTCTGCAATATCAGATCAGTGGATAATCTCTTCTAACCTGGGGGATGTTATCTTCCCCCACGTAATGTGTGTTTAAGCCCACTGGTATGCTTCTCAATCCCTTCCACCATCCTTTCATGCACTCCCGCCTCCTCGGAGGAGCCCTCGCTGAAATATCAGATTAGTCAAAGATGAAGCACCTCAACACCTCCTCTGGTTTATCGCAAATGTGTTGCATGACAGTCTGGCTTCACCCTGAGATTAAACTGGATTTGGTGCACTTGACTCCACTCAAGTCGAGATAGAAGAGATCTGGGGTAGTGGATACCTTGCTTACATTGTTTTTTATTTGTTGGGATGAAAGTGCCCTGGCCACCTTTGCCCTATTTCAGGCTTTATTGCTGATATTTAAAAAAAAAAAAAAAAAAAAAAAAACAGTTTTCCCCAGATGTTTCTTTTCTCTGGTTGCATAATGGCATAATGCTGCGTTGGCTTTATAAAATTAAAAAAAAAAATCCTAGATTGTGTGGGAGTAACATTTGAATCTTCATTCACCTTAAGGTTACAGCAAGATTGGTCAACGGTGTTTGTAACAAATGGGGTCACGGCACCATTTTTTATGATATCATTATATAATACTTGCGATTTATTTGTTGCTTGTTGGAGAAAAAAAAGTCAGAATATGCAAAGATTCACAACAACTTACAGTATTGAGGTGAAACATAATGTTAATGTTTTAACCATGGCAACATCATAATGTATTAGGCTTAATGTCACCTTGAGGAAAATATATTGTTAATTCAGCTGCCTCTTGAAATAGGAGTTTATGTGCTTCTAATACTCAGATTGATTCTCCAACATTTTCATTGCATTATAATTTCAGCTTCATAGATCTATGTTTTAATTGTTTACAGTGATATATTGTTCTTTAGTGTAAAGTTTCTGTTTTTGAGGGTTTTTTTTTTTTTTTTTTTTGCCAGCCATTATAGCTAATATCTTCCTGTTAAACGCTACAGCTGAGACACATTTGGAACAGTGAAACTAGCTTCATTAGTCTTACTCACAGAGATGAAACTCCACGCTGATGTGAGATGACACAATTTTACAAATATCATATTGTGCTCAGCCCACCTTTGATATCTCTATTACTTGCATGATGGGAAAATGGGCCGTTTCGATGATTTGCTCATTTATGATGCCAAAGCGATTTCTCATTTAATAGAGAAGAGAGATTCTCACAAGAGCTGCTCTTATCGTTCACGTTCAACCATCCTGACCTTGAGTCGTGACTTTTCATAATGTTTTGAAATGTTATTGATGTTTTACATTATGAATCCTAAATGACCTTGTCATGAAACCACAAAAATTGCTTGATATGTACTTGATTTGTAAAGAATTTGTTGAAGGGAAATCAGACTTCCCTTTATCTAATTTTAGTTTGTTGACAGGACTGCAGTTTCCGTTCTTGATTAGGAAATCAAAGAATTTGTTAAAAACCTGTTTTTGATCAAAGCCCCTTTGTCTGAGCAATTTATTTGACATGAGAGCATTGTATCACACTTTTCCCATCGCATGTGTATTAAATAGATCATTACAGGCTGCCAGATAGATCTGAGCTCTTTTCGCTTAATCTAGAGTGGGCAGATTGAATTAACCTTGCCCTCCCTTTGGATTCCTTTCATCCCAGGTTTTATTTCAACTTTTTTTCCTGACAACCATGGATAAATGCAATTTAAATTTAACAATCAAAACTCCTAGTTTAGTGGAAAGCAAATGAAGGCATTATATTTTTGACATAGACAAAAGTTAATAAAACGTCTGACTGAAAATTGGTGCTATGTGAGATTTTTGTGCCAATAGTGTCACAGAACACAATTGTTTTCCAGAACACTCCTCCACCATCTGCCATTGGTGAACAGATGGGTAGCTGGTTAGTATCTGCAAATTAAACTTTGGATTTTTTTTTAAATATGTAATATAATGTAGTATAATAGTTATATATTATATTATATAATAATGTTAATATAAAATTTTTACAATATATACTATTTTAAATAATAATAATTCTTGATAAATATATATTATATAAAATAAATACATTATAATAAGCAAATTATATAAATAAATTATTAATATATATATATCTGAAATGGAGGCCTCTCCTGCTTTTATCTCAGAGGTTCTGGTTTCCAATTTCATTATGCTTTTTATTAAGATAATGTATATGAAGTCTCTTAGACTGCATCTTAATGTCAGTGGACGACACTATCAACCAGACACTGCAGATGAAACCTCTACCCTTTTCACTGAATGAAAATGAACAGGCAGACTTGCAACTCTTTAAGCGAGTCAAGTCAAATTTCCACACCATGGGGAATTAACAATGAAAAAGACATGCCGTACAATGCTGTGGCATTTTACATACACGTCCACATTTCTGTGGATTATTTAATAGGCTGACATTTTGTGAAAGGTCTTGGCCTTTCTGGACTGAGTTGTTTCCTCCAATGTCAATTTTTCAGCTGTTGAAATCCAGCCACCAGGAAGAGAGGCCAGAGGGCATGCCAGGAGAGGATGGCTCATCAGCCAGAGAAATTGATCCATGTTCGGTCGGTCCTTTTGTGTGCCACTCTTCATCCTGATCCTTTAGGCCTAATCGATGGATCTTTGCTAGGGAATTACAAACTGCCAAATGCCTGGGTCCCAAATCCCTGACCCTGAACACCCCAGAGATCAAGGCTTGACTGGTTAGCATGGCCAATTTTGCCGCTGCTGGTAGATGCTGTAACCCAAGCCAAACATCTACCATTGAGTAGTATGGGAAGTTTTCTTCAGGTATTCTCCTTGGAAGGCATTTCTGAGATCTTTGCGAGGCGTGTACTGTAAAAATAATTTTTGTTCATTTAAATTGTAAATGATACACAAGTTGCTGAGTTGTGACGCCACAAGGGGCGTAAAAGTTTGAAACTTTGCAGAAAGCATGTTTAACGGGAATGGTATTGAATGATTTTGCAAAGTTATTATGATTTAACTAAGGTTTAAAGAGTACCTGAAAACTATACTTATGTAAAAGTATAAATACCTTACTGTGAAAATTACTCCATTACAAGTTACTAGTCACCAAATCCAATATGACTTGAGTAAACGGTTAGCGTATCTGATTTTAACAATCCTTTAAGTAGGTGTTTTACTTGTACTGAATGTAGGCTCAAAGACACTTAGAATAAAAAATGTAGGATAAAAAAGACACTGAAGTAAAGTAATACTTTACACCACAGAATTTTACATGTTGTATTTATAAATAAGCGTAAACCTTTCACTGTTTGCTTAATGATTTTTATTATCATTTTCTTAACATACCATCTATAAGTGATAGCACTTAGTAATTTAGAACATTTTGAATTGGGATGTAGTTGCTGAGCTTATTAGAATTCTAGAGTTAGAATTCTTTGTGTTTATGCTTTTTCTGTGTAATTTTTCCAAATGTCGAAATAACATATACCTGACTGAACTTGGAAGCAGAATTAGTTTATTTTTCTTAATGCATTGTTCATTTTTTTTAATTGTTTTTAACAGAGACAGATGATTTAAAGTTTAAAAATTATGTTTTGAGTGACAATTTAAGTGATATTTTCAATTTCAAATCAATTTATCAGAATATCTTTATATCTGTAATACTTTGATTTGTCTCCCTTTTGCTTTAATAGCAGCAGCACTCAAGCTGCATGAACTGCTCAGATTTGTGTCAAACCCGATGATCATATTCTCCGGCATGATTTGAGATGATTCATAGGGCATCCTGAGCAAGAACATCTGACTGTCTGTACAAAGACTCATGATCAGCATCAAAAATGTACTTCTATTAGTGACCTGATAAAAAAAAAAAAAAAGTTTCTTTCCAGGTTTAAATTTGATCTTAAATGCCAGATTTCAATGTCTGAACCTGTTTCTGTCTGTTTATTGATTTAAGTGTGCTTTCTGTATCTGTATCTCTCTTTCTCTATCTCTCTCTAATGGCTTCTTATTCGGATCAATAGGTTCTGCTCATTTTATCAGATGATTCTGTCAATCATAAAATGTTGACATTGAGAGGACTTGAGAACATTATCTACAGCAGATAAGGTGCAACCTCTGTTGATTCACATACTCTTTCCCCCTCTTTCTCTCTTTCATGATCTGTTCTCCTCCAGCTCATCCTCTGTTCCTCTCACTTGCTCACTTTATTTCTGTTGTCTTTCTTCTTTGCTTGCTGCATAATCCAAACATGTTCTGAGTGAAGAGATATTTTTCTCCGGCATTAATCACAACAAAGAAAACCAGACACAGGGATCTTTTAGATTGCCCTATATGTGTCTTTCTCCTTTCTTCTTTCTACACTATCATTAAAGCGATGGATGCGAAAGATCTTCAAAATAACAGCTGAACTGAAAGGGTTTTTAGAGAGCGAGGACCTTTAGACATGAGTTATTTATGAACCTTTAAGACAATTCTCATGACGACAAGGATAGAATTGAAATAATGATTTTAGCCGCTGGCTCCTTTTTATCATATCAACGCCTGTAAACACACAAGACTATTTGCATATGAATGAGCTGATTCATAAAACTCACTGGTGCATACATTGTTTGCACAGTGATGTTTAATCCATCGCAAAATGAGGAGATTTATTGTATATCAAGTTCAAACATTGGTCATCAACACGCTTGAGATTATTTTTGTTGGTACACAAGGACTTAAAGGACAATTTAGCGGCCATTCATAGTGTTTGCTTGCCAGGAAAACGGGTATTTGTGGTTGGTCAAGGCTGGACATCAGAAAGAGGATATCGTGGTAACAGCAACTCTCTTTATGAAATATAAATTTTCTGTAGCAAACTCCAATTATAGCAATCTCCAAAGCGATTTTCATGCACCACATGTTGAAGATTAGCTGCAAAACATGTTAAAGATTAGCAAAGATTAGCACAGCAAACTGTTTCCACACAAAGGCAGTTTAATCGGAGTACTGAAGATTCTCTTCCATTGACTTCCGTTCAAGTGAAACAGTCTCCGGTCTTCCTGTTAGGCATTACACCTGTTTTAGGATGTAAAATTTTGCTGAGGTTGGTTGGTTTGCTGATTTTGTCTTTTGCTGTGCTCCTATTTATCTTCATTAGAGAAAAAAATCAGACATTTACAATTATGCATTTGGCAAATGCTTTTGTCCAAAGCGTCTTATGTTTCATTCAAATGAATTCTTGCATTCCCTGGGAACTGAACTCTTGCTAGCGCTATGCTCTACACTCACTGTCTGAGCAGAAATACTGCAGACACTAGCAGATCTCATTTAAGGCTAAAATTTGATTTTCACAGATAGATTTCTACAATAGTTAAAGGTTCACCGTTTTTTTTTTTTTTTTTTTTTGGTTAAAGGGAACATCGGATGCCCATTTTCCACAAGTGGGTATGATTCTTTTGGGTCTTCATGAAATGTCTGCAACAACTTTGGTTAAAATTCCTCAATATTGTGTGAAACAACACCCTTTTTCCCTTGTCAGCTCTATTCACAGCGAACTGTTTGGATGCATGACACCCGTTTCGATGCATGGAGCTGCTGCTCACCCCACCCCTCTCTTCCATTTTTTGTGTATTTGGTAGCGCATTACCATCAAAAACAAAACCAATCCGCTGTGTCCTCAGCAGCTCTGATGTCTGGATAGAATGAAGACTCTTATGTTCAGTTTTACATCCAACTACAAAACACCTGCATTGCTTATGAGCTACAGCTGCTCAAATGTGGAGAAAATGGCGGACATTGTTCAGTTGGTTGAGGGCGGAAATATGCTAAAATGGAATTTTCAGTATAACATGGAATTAGTGGTGAAGTGTCTTCTACTAAACAAACTCATTCTTACGTGACGCACACAGTGTTTTCAGCATCTGCTGTCTCACTATATCAGGACATGGGCATCATCTCCAAAGCTGCTCTGAGAATGAGCATTTCATCATTTCATTTAAAAAAACAAACAAACAAAAAAACATATATTTAGAACTATAGTTTGTGTTATATTACCTTGGCATTAAATTACAAATAAATAAATAAATAAAATATAGTTAATATAGCTGTTATAAAATAAAATATAGTTACTATAGGCCTTTCTAATACAGCTGCTGTAGGAGTGATTATAAATTTAAAATACTTAAAATGTCCAATGATTCCTTTTTTAGAAACTCATGGAGACTCAATAGTAGAATCTTTCTTTTGCTATTTGCTATTGTCTCACATGCATCTCTATGTACAGTAATTTCACCCTTCTGAAGTGTTCCAAACCCAGAAATGTAATCAAAGATCAAGTTTTGCATTATAATGAAATTTTTGCAGATTTTAAAAATTTAAAGATGCTATAGACATTAATAAGGTTAGATGCCATATTGAATTTAACACAGATAAAACTGAGAGGTGATATCTGTGATGGATAGTCTTACAGTCTTTACTATGGCACACACTGTATAAAGGTCATAGATCACCTAGTTTTAAAAGCTTTCAAAACTGTTTTACAAAGTCTTGTCAACTAAAGGTTTACATATTGTACAATAGTACAATTCACAGAATGCACTGTGCTTCAATTCCTCACAGCTGCATTTTCATACCATCAAAAATTAAATATGGTATGGTAATTACCCTGACTAAGGTTTATAAAGTCTGTCCATCTACTAATGAGTATTTCCTCAATGTAATTACAAATTATTATTTAAATATATTATAAATTCTATTATATTATGTAATTATAAGCAAGTTAATATATTAAGTTCTCAAAGAATTGTGGTCTGGTTAGTAAGTGTGTTTGTGTGTGTCCATGTCTGCTGCTCTCTGAAATAAAAACTAATGGGAGGCTAATCCAGGCCTGACAAGCCCTGAGGACCAGTGTTCATACTCCTTGCATCTGTCATCTATCATATTTCACGAGCTCTGATGTCAGGAAATGGTGCTAATCTAAGCGCTGTCAGGACTAGACCCTTCTCCCCTGAGAGTTTCTGCACATCTACACCTTCACCAGAGCTACAGGACACTAAGAGACGCTCCCACAGACTGTTACCCTTTTGTCCCTTAAGGTGCAGTCAGGGTTGCCAGGTTTGCACAACAAAACTCTTCCAATCGCTACTCAAAAATTATCCCAAAACTATCCCAATCGCGTTCCACGGGAGATAAAATACACTTTTTTGGCATTCCAGGGGCTAAATATCACGTTATTGGGGTCACTTCAACCCCCGGACATGAAAAACAACCTGCGGCAACAGTGTTAAAGTAGCCCAATTCCGAGGGAAAACTGTGGACTTGGCAACACTGTATGCACCTATTCACTGTAGAACACAATCGGTTTGTTATATGCAAAAATAATCTTGTCTGTTATAGTGGTAAGAGGCGATTATATATCATTTTTCTAAACACACTTCTGTATATATGAAATCGAATTTAGCCACAAGCTATGTGGTTTAAGGATTTTATATCTATTGTATTTCAGTTTGATCTCCGTAAAGCCTGCAGAACCTAAAATAGCAAATGGAGATAATATACAGTAACATACCATATGTATAGAAGAATGATATGATATTCAATAACTTGAGATTCTCCTATCTCTTATCCCTCTGAATATTACACACACACACACACACACACACACACACACACACACACACACACACACACACTACATATACAGGTGTTTCTTTAACTTTTGTCTCCCAGGAGAGGATTTTTAATAAAACTAACACATTTTTCCCCCTTTGTCATATGAATGAAACATTAATACTGTCACATTTATTTTCCAAATGTCATTTGTATATATATTTTTATTTTCACTTTTGTTCCAGACTTGCAAATATGACTGCAGCTTTAAAAGAATTACAGTTTAAATGAAGAGTGAAATAAACTATTTCAATATTTTTGAAAAACATGAAAATTATTTTTATCCATTAAAAAAATACAATTCCAACACAGTTGTTTGCCAAGAAACCTTGTCAGTGAAGAATGTGAAAAAAGGTAGAGTGAGGGTGACTTTTGATGTGCATAAGAAGATTGTGAGAAGATTTTTACTGTGCATCACTTCAAACAAGCTGTAATTTAGTAAAAGTATGCAAAGTTTTGTTATTTACAGGAAAAACAAAAAGACAAAAATGATTCTAAGTACACTATATTTTTGTTAAAGTGCTTGTAACGTGCTGGGTCAGGAAAGGCAGGTGGAGACGTAGATCTAAGTGCAGGAAGTTTAATAAAAATAACCAAAACAAACAATAAACCAAAAACAGAAAGAAACAGAAACACGAACATGTTACATTTTGGAGTCGGTAACATATTTATTATTATTATTTTTTTCTCTTATGCTGTCCAAGGCTGCATTTATTTGATTAGAAATACAATAGAACAGTTGTATTGGGGAGTTTTATTACAATTTAAGTGATAAAATTGATAAAATACATTTTTCCTGTTTTAATGTAGAACTTATGATGATGTTATTATCAATGTTGAAAAGAGTTTGAAAAAGTGCTTAATATTTTTGTGGAAACTGTGATACTTTTCATGATTCTTTAATGAATAGTTCAAAAGAATGGCATTTATTTGAAATAGAATTCTTTTGTAATATTATAAATGTCTACTGTTATTTTTGATCAATTTCATGGATCTTTGCTGAATAAAATCTTAATAAAATATCCCTGATCCCCAAACTTTTGAATAGTAGTGTATTTAAACTATTATTATAATTAAGCTATATTTATATAACTGCTTATTCTCTACAAGTCCAAAGGCTTGTACCTAAAGCCCATACAGTTTAGAAAGCACACTGCATCACCTCGAGGGTTAATGGAAAGCCCTGCAGCCATTAGGAACCGCTGTTGCTCTTGAAATGTGCACCCAGGGGTCTGAAGAGTTTGCTGAAACGTGCTGATTCATGATGTGTGATCGAGTGAGAAAGACAACAGAGAGTACACAAACCCACGCCTCCCGGGTGTAATTCATTTCAGAAGGGCTTTACTGAGAACATGGATGGGCACTCATCCTGGAAAGTGGATGTTTGTGGAAAACATACAGTTTTGGTGCCTTTTAGATGATAGTCTCTTGTTAATCAAGCTTTGTTGTCAGAGATCGTGTAGCATATTCAACATAGTCTACCATGCCAACTTTTCTGTAAACTGTAACTGTTTAAGCAGATTTCCCGAAACTTTGTAAGAGCTGTGTCCACTGAATCAACATCGCAATTCACCTCATTTGACAAATGCTGCTTGGCAGACGCTTCATGAGAGGACTTTGCTGTTGCTGCAGAAATGAGGCACTTAGTGTCTCGAATTTACAAGAGCTTCATCAGTCTTAAGTCAACACTAGCTCCTATTTCGGGTTTGTTGCTAAGGGATGGGATTTGTGTTGCCAATTTGTAATTGAGTTGAATCTGTAACAAGAGTGTAGGAGGACTGAGCAGAGAACGGCCTCGCAACACATGTTAACTCAGGGAATATGAGTCTGCCCATATGTGGCTACTAGGAGTGCCTGGATTTCATTAATACTTTTTGATAATAATTAATCCAATGTCTTAATTATCTATAGATTTATCTACATGTATACTGCTATGTGCCTCACACTTCATTTAAAGGAGTCATACAGCATCATCACTTTTTTTTCTGTGTTATTGTTTTTACTGTTTTTTTTTATGCTCAAACTTCTTATGCTCAATAAATGCAGCATGAGCATAAGAAACTTCTTTCAAAAACAAATCTAAAGATTTCAATCAGCTGCTCACTGAATTATTATTGTTGATGTGTAATTGTGGCTGTCATGAGTTCATATATACTTGACGTCAGAAACTTCAGAACAAACAGTTCTTGCAGCTTAGATTCAATGAATGGTATTTTTGAAAAAACAGTGATCATTTTGAATGCTTTTATTTTAAAACCTCAAGGAAATTTTGATTTCCTATGATGTGACCCATTTTAAGCTACATTCAGCTTCTGTGTGAGCCACAGTGTGATGCTTGAACAATGAATATTTAATGGGCTTAACATTGTTTTATTGAATGGGACCATGGGCTTTCTCACAGGAAGAAGTAGTTTTACAGTATGTGACATTCTGTGCAGTGTGATTTGAAGTACACTGGACACACATACACCCACAGAGACCAAGAGCACATATTGAGTTCACCTTCCTTTCATTGAGGTCCTGAGCTCATCAACAACCGATTGTTTTAGAACCAGAAAGAAACATGGAGGGAGAGGTTGTACCGGTTATAGAGGCAGAGCTGCTGGTTATGGAGGGATTTTGTGGCACCCTCTGCAGTCAAAAGCTCTCATGGGATTAAGTCCACTTTCTACTTACAAACACAAGAAGGGCACAACTTCACCATTCTCAAGACAAGACTCCTTTATTTTTGTGTATGAGGTTGTTTCTTTCTGTTTTAATCCTCATTTGTTCTTGTCTATGGTAGTAAAATGTTGTTTTTCAAAGGAATAGTTTACCCTAAAATGAACATTTCCTTACCCTCAGGCCATCCAAGATGTAGATCAGGGGTGTCAAACTCAGTTCCTGGAGGGCCGGAGCCCTGCAGAGTTTAGATTCAATCCTAATTAAACACACCTGATCCAACTAATCAAGTACTTCAGGCTTATTTGAAAACTACATGGTATGTATTGGAGCATAACTCTATTGGGCTCCGGCCCTACAGGAATTGCATTTGACACACCTGATGTAGATGATTTGGTTTCCTCATCGGAACAGATTGCTCACCAATGGATCCTCTGCAGTGAATGGGTGCCGTCAGAATGAGGGTCCAAACAGCAGATAAAAACATCACGATAATCTACAAGTAATCCACACAACTCCAGTTAATTTCGTGTGTATGATATTGCTTTTTCCAGTAGAAAAAGTTGTCTTTTCTGAATCAGGAGAAAAATATGCAAAGATCAAGCACTGTTTATGGGCGAAGATAATCCAAAACAGTTCTAAACAAATATGTCAGTGGATTTTGATATGAGAGGACAACAGGGGACTGACTTTTTTCTAGAGGAAGCATTATTTCCAGGACTGGTATTTTGGCCAGAAGCGATGCTTTGAAGATTTAACAGTCATGGCTTAATGGTTAGAGAGTCAGACTTGTAACCCAAAGGTCGTGGGTTTGAGTCTTGGTACTTGCTGGGATTGTAGGTGGGGGGAGTGAATAGCCAGTGCTTTCTTCCACCTTCAGTACCACGACTGAGGTGAGACCTTTGAGCAAGGCACCGAACCCCCAACTAGAGGTCTTCACAGGTCCACTTCGTTCCGAAAACCCGAGGTTTGACCCGAGACCTGAGTGGGTACAAGTCCAAAACTTCGACGAGTGCCTTGGACAAAGGATTGTGTTTGGTATTAGTTGCCTCGGGTAATTTTAAATAAATGTGGTTTTTCCAAATGGACCCAATAAGACCTGATCCCTTTAACATACTTTCGTGTTGGTGCATTGTTGAGAAACGCTCATAGAAAAAGGAACATACGTTTGTAACCTTGTACACAGAAATCCATCTTATAGATATGAGATCCATCAGGAAAAGCCACTCGCTTCATTATGGTGCATGTTCATGCAGGGCAGGGCTTGTGTTTGTGTGTGCAGAATCCCTTAGCCGGAGATTAGGTAAATAGCATTGCAGACAACACTAGCGAATCCATGATTTATTAGGCTATCGATTTAATTTTTATCCAGCTATAACTTTTATTTTTCCAACTCACTAGTCACAATTGAAAGCTGAACTCAGAAATAACTTGTATCCATCAGGCAGGCAATAATATAAAGGAATACTAAATTAAATAAATATTAAAGGGGTCCTATTATGCTCTTTTACAAGGTCTTGATTTGTTTTGGGGGTGTACTAGAACAGGCTCTCACACTAGGTAGTTCGAAAAACATATATTTTCCACTTATTTTACATTATTACAACACCTCTCTCCCCAGTCTGGCATGAACGGCTTGAATAGTTCCTGTATCAAATGAAAGCCCGCCTTCTGAAATACGAAATGCGCTGTGATTGGTAAGCTGCGCCAGTGTATGCTGTGATTGGTTAGCTGGGCCAGTGTGTGTTGTGATTGACAGCACTCGGCGCCTGCTCGGGAAATGTCATGCCCCTTATCATAGCCGCCTGCTGTGAGCTTCAGTCTAAATATTGCGTCAAAATCTAATTAATTTGACCGCGATTTAAACCCAGATGATTGTAACCACTATAAGCTTGTCTTCCTTGGTAACACTAGCGTGTCTCCGACATAGTGATAACACTCGTTGTGTTCTCTAGTGCAGTTCAACCAGGTCTCGGCCCATTCGTCGATCTTTGTGATATCACAAATCCCAAAAAAAATATGCATTGTAGTCCAAACAAGTCGTTCGTTGTAGTTTTTGAAAAGTGATTTCTGTTAAATAAAATATCTCTTTTTGAATTGGACTTTACTTTGCAGATCTTTTTTATTCTCAAACAGCAATATTACAGACTGACTAAAGTTGAAAAAGTGAAAAAGCATAATAGCACCCCTTTAAATAAATCAAAGTATTGGAGAAGTGGCCAAATCAGTCAGCAGGACCCCGGGATTTTTTTTTTTTTTTTTACTGACTGCAGGGCTGCAGGCTGTGCACACGTCAATGCCGTTATGAGTCCAGTCGGGTTCAGAAATAAATGCAGTCGGGTCTAATTTCATCTGGTCTGTCCCAGGTCGGGTTATTCTTTAAAAAAAAATTAAGAATGCATGTCGGGTTCACTGCCCATTGCTCCAGGTGTGTTTTTACGGTGTGTGTGTGTGTGTATGTGTGTGTGTATATGTGTGTTCACTACTCACTGCTATGCGTGTGCAATTGGATAGGTCAAATGCAGAGCAAATTCTAAGTTTGGGACACCATACTTGGCTATACATCACTTCACTTTCAAGTTTTTATATATCAATTATTTTATGATTGACAAAATCATGCTTCAATAACTGGAACAGATTTGGCCTTACTCTACTCAATTTAATGTATTTCACTGTTGTCATCCATGATGCAAACTGGCATGTGACTTAAATGCAATTGATTATTTCCTTTATCAGTTAAAAAAACAAGACTTTAAGTATGTCCTTCCCAAACTTTCTGTTACAAGAGGAAATAAGTCAACACAATAAAAACAAATTGTATTCATCAGGTAGGGACTTTTCCACTTTATCTAGTGGAAATCCAAATGTCAAGTTATGCTTTTAGTGCAATTTGGCTCCACAAAGTGGTTTGTACAGTACCTGTGTCGTACTGGCCTTTTCATCCTTTTTATACATATATTGATGGAGAAAAGTACTGTATGAATGTTTACTTTTTCAATGGCTTTTCTTCAGTGGAGAAGAGAGCATTACAATATCCTTCTTGAAATGACCCCCAGCTAAGTTTCATACAAAAGTAGGTCTCCTCTTGTGAAAAATGGTTAGGTAAGAGATCAACCTATTAAAGTCTCATAAGTGGCTAATTGTGAAAAGTCTTCTCTTAAGAAATTCTTGTTTTACCAAACAATTTTACAGGCCAAGAGCAAGGATGACACTTATTTTATAATATACAGATAGATCTAGGTCAGACTAGCTGGTTAAAACTCTAATTATCCACCAGAGGACTATAAATTGCCAAACTGCCCCGGGATTCAAACTGTGAAAAGATTGTTGACCCACGTGAAGTTATCTGTACATGCAGTGCTATTTTTAAATGGCCAGAAAAATCAAATTTATCTGAACAGTTTGTGTTCAGTAATGTTTTATTTTACAGTTTCATGCACATTTATTGGAGTGATGAAATCTGTTCTCGATGTCATTCCTGGGTCCTGGGTTTTCATGCATTTGATGTATTTTCATAAGAAATGTCATGTTCTGCTGCATTGACACTAATATTATACTACCTGGTCTCATGGCATAAATGTACCTGGGTGCACTTTTTAGCGAGACGCGAAATACGTACCAATAATTACATCACTGCAGTTTCCAAAATAAATGAACACTAGAGGCAGTACAACTCCAACACCTTTTATTCCATTTCACACAAATTTACAGAGTTTTGATTAATAAAGTGTAATTTTCGCACAATTACTTGAAGAAAATCATGTTATGACTTCAAAACAATATTAATATGCTGGGAAATTTGAAAACTTTTGAATGCTTTTGAATGTTAGCATCGCACATATCCAGCTTCATATCTATGGGTTTTCATAGACTATTTGAATTCTGAACTGCCGCAATCATACCAGAAGCAACATTATAAAAACACAGCAATACTTAGCTATTTCAAATTAATAAAAACATGCCAGGGTTCACGAATTGAACCAGTGTTTTAGCACCACTCAGTGGACATTACTCTTTGAAACTGCGGCGAAACGTGCAGTAAGGTACGTAAAAACAGTGTTGCACAAAAAGTGTTCACACTCTACACCAGCATTAGTGGTTCAGTAAATGGCTCATTTAGAAACATCTGTTTGCTTTTGGGGAATGAGATGCATTCTCTAGGGCCAACGAGGCTTTTTATCATTCCAGTGACCCTCTTGCTATTATTTGTATGTTGTAATAATTCATAGCCAGTATTCAGAAGGCTTGATTTTAACTGGTCTCAAAACATGACATCACAGCCTCGCACAGTTGATAGATAAATGAGTGGAAGGGGTTTTGAGGATTGGGGAAGACATGTGACCAAGTTCATTACATCATCTTATAAAGTCTTTGGCTGGGGACTGTGAACTTCTGTTGTGATCATGAAATGAGGATCATGGTTGAACAGAGATAACTAATTGAATGAATTGTGATTACATATTACAATTTACATATATCTCAAATCTCATTTTATATCCTAAATCTAAAATCTCTTATATCTCATGCTACAAATCTCATGTCTTAAATCTCATATCTCATGCTACAAACATAAATATCTTTGTTAAATTTCATCTGAGATTTCAGATCTTATATCTTAAAACTCATCTCTCAAATCTCATGGCAAATCTCATATTTAATCTTGCCTTGAATATCTTATCTTGAATTTCATCTCAATTAATCTCATCTCAATTCATCTCAAATATCTTGAATTTCATTTCATGATATTGTGGATGTTTTCTGGTCTTTGATAGTGTTTCCAGCAGACTAGCATTCAGGAAGTGGGAATCACCTCATTGGCATTACAGGAAGTGTCTAGACGGACAACAGTGACCTGCTAATGAAACTGACATAACTGTTTAAGCATTATAGCTTTCTTCTGGTGGAAACACAATTAGGAGAGCCACAGATATTAACCTGTTTAAAATAACTGAATGGATTGAATGTTCATTCTGTACTGGAGTGAGATGGATGAATAAAAGAGGTGTTTTCAGACTCAGAATCTTTCATTTATGTTTTCCCATTGCTCCCAAATCATTCTAGCAGTATTCTGTCTTTTCCATCTTCTTTTTATTTGTTTGTATATATTCTATTGTTTCCATCTCACTTATTTCAACAGTCATTTCAGAGGTTTTAAAGTTTCATGGCGTGTAGTTCATCATTTGTTTTAGTGTTAGGGAGAATCAAATTTAAAATAGAGATGCTACTAGCTACAAATTATTAACAAGCCATTTTTGTCACATTTTGAGCAAGTGAACTGAGGTGATCCCCATTTGCTTCGTAATGCTTCAAAAGCCTAAAACCTTTTAGTTCAGATTTAAATTAAATTTTGTATCCTAGATTTTCAATGTGGATTTAGACGTTTTGACCCTACTGTATAACATATTGTAACTTTTCTTATTAATTACAGTTTTTTTTTTCTATAAAAGATCTTTCACAACACAGCAAGTGCTGCCACAGATGACAAAACTACACCTTTTTAGTGAGCACAGCACTGCATTCAGAAGAAGAGCTCTCCTTAGTTTTTTTAGTGCATGTCCTTGATGTTTGATTCCTCAGCTTCAGGTGAGACTCCAGGAATGACATGTTTGAATACACACACACATTGAATAGTCACCCAGCGCCTGAGCTTATAAGCTTGACTCAAAGCGAAACTGCACCATCTTATCCTGAGATCTCTGTGCTCAGACAATCTCCAGGATCAGAAATATATTAATGCAGGATTTGTTTAGCAGTCTGACAGGGTGCTGACATTGCAGGTGCTCTCTATTGGCCAAAGCAAGTCAGGAGTATTATTACAATACTGTTAAAATGCATGGAATTGCATTATTCTTACATGTCCAGTTGCATGTTCAGTAAAGTTGAAGCACTTTGTGTCTATAATACCTGGACATGGATTGCTGTTAGCATTCCCATGTTGAATCGAATGTGATGATTTAAAAAGATGAGAAAAGTTTGAAAATAAATGTAATGGTGGGTCCTGTTCGTGGGCATCATATACCATAAATTTTTTGTTGAAAAAAAACAACAACAACACATTGATATTACTTTATTGTGTGTTTGCAATTCCATGTCTAATATAGGGATATATTGGACACACACAGGGTCTTCTTATGAAATCAGTATTGAAAATTAGTGTTCACTGTTCATGAACCGTATGCATTTGTTCAATCTGATTATTTTTGGTTACTGATGATGTTATATAAATAAATAAGAAGCAGGCACAAACATTTGGACAATATTATAAAACTATTAGCTCTAACCATTTATGGGGCAGTATTTACTGTATCTGCTGAAGCGCATGAGTCACAGTCAATTTCCTGCTAATGATTAGCCCAATGGAATATGGGTGGTTGAAAGGGGGTTCATCTAACTGTATTAGCAATTCACATGCAAATTGAAGGTTCAGAGCAATTTTGAGAAAAGATTAGAGTAAATATCAGAGGTTTAATGTTCTGTAAATGTTCTGCAATAACATTGGGATGTATTCATGAAACCTGAGCATCACAAATTTCTGTGTAAATCGTTCATAAATCCATTCTCACCGAAATGGAATTGATTTGAATGGAAATTGACATAATAATGGTTTTGCGAGTGATTTACAGATAGATATGTTTTGCTTGTTTTTCATGAATAAGGTCTGTTGTGTCTTAGTAAAAGAACAGATCTGGTCTGAGCGTGAGTCTGTATAATGTCACACTAACTTTTAATTATTTCCTTTTCGAATTTTGTGAGACCTGGCATTTGATGATATGAAAGACACTGAAAAAGAAAGACAAAAAAAAAGAAGAAGAAGAAGGTAAAGACACTTATTCAAAACCTAAAGTGGAGTCTTGGAGATCAGAAAATAATTGTATACCATGATTACATTAAATGCTTTATATCTGAATTAGAATCAAATTAATTAATAAATTAATTATATCATATATGGAGAGTAATTTATTAAATTAATCAAAATTAAGCTATATAAAAAATATGAAGATAATTCAAAGACACTGAATGAGCAATGAGCAGACCAAAATTGGCTTTAGAGTTTCTATTCTATTCTATTCTATTCTATTCTATTCTGTTCTGTTCTGTTCTGTTCTATTCTATTATTATATTTAGGGCTGTCAACAGATTAAAATCTAATTAAGATTTAAATCTAATTAACCACACCCCTGTGATTAAACACAATTACATTTCATGAAATGAAGCATAGCCCATTTATCTTGTTTCAAATGTTTATTTTGTCATTATTTGCTATATCCAGCAAAGTTAACCAAAAGATTGAAGGGCGATTCTCAAAAATCTGTATTTTCTGCAACCTTTTTTCAAGATAAATTTAGATTTCTTTCCAAAAAAGTACACTTACAAACTCCAAAAGGACACCAAAGAACCAAATGATATAAGGAGGCCATATACGCAAATATGACAGAAAAAGAAATCAAAATTTTATAGTATGTGTACAGTGCAACAGCAAAGAGCTTTTTTAACATTTTAGAGTAGTCAAGTTGCGATACCGAACAGGACCACATGGAGATGCCCAAAAAACCCTAAACCAACTGCCTGCTGACTGCATATATCTACTACAGTACACGGATCCATTCAGAATAATTAGTAGTTTGCATCTCATCTGGCCATACAGCGGTGGGATGTGTTGACATTCCATTCAGTCTGTACTTCACACAGTGCGTGTGACGTGTGAGGGCTCGCGCTATTCAGAGACAATCACAGAATATGACAGAGCTCGTGTTTTAAAGACAAACACTGGAATTATTAAAATGTAGTGTGAGTCTCTCTGCAATCTCTGATGTAATCAGCCTGGTTTCCTTTATATTAGCGCTGTTTTGGACAGATTGTTTGAATGCATTCGCTTTCTGGATCCTTGGACTGAAAACTTTCCCAGCTTAAAATGATCTGATCGCAAACAGATAAGCAAAATTGGGTTAAAGGGTTAGAATAGAAATTGTGCTTCAGCAATTGTGCTTTAATTGCGTTAAATTATTTTAGCACGTTAAGGATAGTAAAATTAATTGCATGCATTAACATGTTAACGTTGATGACCCTAATTATATTATATTATATTATATTATATTATATTATATTATATTATATTATATTATATTATAGTTAATTGACAACCCTAATAACGTAAGTACAGAGTTTAAGTTGGTCGAAATATTATTGTATCAGAAAATTCTTGTGTGACAAAGAAAACATTTAAGAGCATAAAAGCATGAGACAGAAAGACATCAGTGCTTTTTACTGTGTATATCATGTAGGTCATCACTGGTTAGAAGAGACAAACTTGTGCTTTGACAGGGATGTTGTGGTAGACATGATTAGGCCTATTTATGCATGGGGTAAACACAAGCAAATAAAATATATATATATATTTTTTTTTTTTGTGAATGGACATTTATTCTGTCCTGGATATTCAGTATTGATTCTGTCAGAGGTATTAAATAGAAAAATTAACATGACTTGTCCAACATAGCGAATTGAATTGGAAATGCAAAACTGAAAACTGAAAATGAAAGTTCTGTCATTAATTACTCACCCTCAAGTCATTCCAAACCCGTAAGACCTTTGTTCATCTTCAGAACACAAATTAAGTTATTGTTGATGCATTCTGAGAGCTGTTTGACCCTCCCATTGACAGCAAGGGTACTACCACGATCAAGGTCCAGAAACGTAGTAAGGACATCAGTAAAATAGTCCATGTGACATCAGTAGTTCAACCGTAATTTTACGAAGCTACAATAATATTTTTTGTGCACAAAGAAAAACAAAAATAACAACTTTGTTCAACAATTCTTCTCCTCCTCATCCAGTCTGCTGTGGCTTGTCTCCATTTTGGAGAGTATCAAGACGCATGCATGCACTTCCGCTTCATGTAAACAACGCATGCACATTGCGCTGCTGCTTCCGTCAACACGGACATGTGTCAGCACCATAGACTGTATAAAAACATGGACGTAGTGTCCGTGATGTCACCCATAGATTCCTGAAGAGCATTTTTGAAGCTCAAAGTGGGCGGAGCGGGTCGTCGCCATCTTGGCAGCGCGTCACCGTACTTCACTCCCAGATCATCGAAAATGGGCAAAAAGGCGGGAGCTGGTTGCTGAAGCCACGCCTCCCTAGCTCGACGGCAGTGTCAGCAGCGGCAATCCACCTGTCACTCAAGTAGCCACAACCTTAATTATTCAGAACTTTAAGGCTTAATATAATTTAATCGGATGAGTTATAAAAAAATTCACCCCCCTCACAATTGTCATGAAGGGCAAAATTAGCTATATAGACCAAAATAATTTTTTGAACCAGGCTGTAAACATGTTTTTTCTGCTGTAAAGTTGGGCATTTTAACATGAGGAGTCTATGGGATTGACTTCCTTTTGCAGCCAGCCTCTAGCGGCCAGTTGATGAATTACAGTTTAAGTCACTTCCATGTTAGCTTCACGAGAGAAAACGAGAGGTTGCCGCTTGGTCAGCACGCGCATGCATTGTTTGCACGAAGCGGAAGTGCACGTATGCGTCTTGATACTCTCCAAAGGTAACGAAGGTCTTACAGGTTTGGAACGACTTGAGGGTGAGTAATTAATGACAGAATTTTAATTTTTGGGTGAACTATCCCTTTAAAAAATAAAGATTCTTTGCGTTTGGAAATGCAGGAAACTCAGAAACATAAATTTGTCTTCAAATATATGCATGTACTTTTTGTGTAATATTTAAACACTTTCTGATCTGTAAGACTCTCAAAATTTCCCCTTTTTACTGCCTGTCTGTCAAATGCAATTACCTGTTCCCATTTTCAGTAGAAATCACTGAACCCTCCTCTAGACTACGAGGGCAGATGAAATGAATTTAGACGAATTCTGAATGTTCACTGTATGACAATCTCACAATCTCTCAAACATTCACTGTTTACACAGGAAAAGAGATTTAATTGGCAAACCCTTCCATGCAGCAGCATATTTCTTACTCATAAGTCAAATGTTTGAATTACTAGACCCTGACGTTTGTTCTTAATACTGTAAATAGCAAATCAATGTACAACATTATGCTAGGGTATAAATTTTCAAAATGCAAGTCAATTATAATATAAATATAATATTTAAGGAATGTTTCTATGATGAAAGTCATGGGAATCTAAACAACATAAAAAAAGAAGAAAAAAAAAGATTGAAATCTAAAATCAAACAGTATGTTCCACAGAAGACAACACTGTTAAAACAAATAAAAATAAAAGGGTTTGATTAACTTAAATGTTTGATTTGTCTTTTTGTTTCTTGCATGTAAATTGAATATTAAGTAACAACTTTTTTTTCATTGATAAGTTGTTTGAACCTAAACAATTTAGTTTACAATTTAGAATATCTTTATCAAAGTTTATCAAAGCCTTTAATGGTGTCCCCAGTCAAAAATGAGCCGTAACCATACACTCCACCATAAAGATTTCTCCACTGTAGGTAAAATGCTCTTCCTGGTCCACACACTATGCCTCTGTTGTATAACAGGTCAGGACAGTCGAGCTCCAATCAGACACTTGTGCATCAATTTTAAACACAATACAACAGATATTTATGAAATAGAAATGAGTGAATTACAGATTAAGTATCACACCCCAGGGGTTTCAAGGGCCTTTTTGATTAATCTTTGGTGAAATGGATAGTTTCAACGAGGGGGCTGTTGCTGAATTATTCATTCTTTATAGGTGGATTGGTTTATTGCTCAGTGATTGAATGAAGCAGAATAATATAATAGTGTTTGTGTGTTGAGGTTTAGAATGGGCCTGAATGTCCCCCCAAGGACAGTAAAACCTGAAATCAAGTACTTTGTGTTAGCCAAGATTCCCAGTAATAAATATAACTTAAATAGCAACTTAAAATATAAAAATGTCTTTGTTAGAGTTAGGTTTAGGGTTTGGAGACACAGTAATTGGAAAGTTAGGTATTGGTATTATATTGGTATTTTTGTGGAAACTGTGGTACATTTTTTTCAGGATTTTTTTTTTTTTTTTTTTGTGATGAATAGAAAGTTCAAAAGAACTGTATCTGAATCAGGTGTAATTTGTAGCAGTTTGTGGTAATTATACTCAGAAGTTGATTTACAATGATGATGGTGTTTAGGACAGTGACTCTGACCATCATTAAAAGCTGCTCTGAATAATTAAATCATAAAAATGTCAAATGCCAGTACACACAGTCAGATTTTATTGCCGGAGGTCAGCAGGTCATTTGACTGCTAACAATGCTGTAACATTCATATCTTAAAAACCTGATCAGAAATAAGATGTATTATAGTCTGACTAGAAATCGGCTTTCATGCTGCTTAAAATTGTGATTCTGCAGAGAAGGCATTTGTGTATAAATTGCAGCAGTGGGTAATACATCATAGCATGAACAAGATGAACACTTATCGATGCATGAATCATTTTCCTCTCTCTCTCTCTTTTTTTTATTATATCCCGAATGTGAAATTGCTCACAATAAAATTAAGTTCCCTTCCATCTTGCCTACATGGATCAGCTCCACTGATCTGCACTCTTACTGATAGTCACCGCATCTATACAGTAACATATATCATTAGGACTATAGTGGAGTAGATGTTTTACCAATGGCTGATTTTTTGGAGGGGTGAAATGCACATATATTTGATCCCATCTGCTGATTTGACATCACATAACATATTACTTTCAGTTTTTATGAAGCTCTTTGGTCGCTGCAGATGTGAGCACCCCTTAAAATGCCCATAGATTTGCATTCTTGTAGCACATCAGGGATCATGCTGTGGTTATGAGTGATCTACTTTTATGACACAGAGAGAATAAATGAAGGAATCATCAACTTTATGAAGTGAACTTCATATTGGGAAAAGATATATATGCAGAAATGAACAAGTGACGTAAATGATAAATTTGTATGTTTATCAAACAATCTGTCCTGCAGTAGAGTGGAATGAGAGAGCGAGCGAGAGAGAGAGAAGATACAGCAAAACAGATTGACTTAACAAGATGTTGATCTACAGAGCAGACTGTGGAGTCACGCCCTGAGAACTTAGAAGCAGACAGAAGGAGCGCACATATGCACAACTTCACCTCAGAAGTACACCAGCAAAATCTAAGGAGTTATATTCCCTGATGAACATGCACATGCATAAAAACATCTGCCCTCAGCAAAATGGAAAAACAAGAGAGGCACTTTGCCATAGATAGAACACTGACAACTACAAAGCAGAATCTTTCCCCATTTAACGTCCTCAGTCACCCCTCATTGTCCTTCTGGTGGCTCTCCTAGACGTCACCACTTTTACAGAGCATCTGCCGGGTGTGTGTCTCTCTGTCTGGCCTGACAGGAGACGGCGGGGATCCGTGTTGTTGTAATGTCTGGGGTCTTCCCAGACACATTACAGAAACATGGATCCCCCACATAACTGAGTTTCCTAGATTTATCAGGGCTGAACTTTTATGGATGCTTTGGATGCACTGGAATTAACTTGATGTGGTTTTGTGAGGTCAGTGTGGGATTGTGCAACTTTTTGGGATTACTTCTATATTTGGAAGTTAACACTCTGTTCTTTTAGTATTTAGTCTTTTTAGTCTTATTTCATGGATAGTGTATCAATTAAAACTAACTTAGATACAAAAACAACAACAACAACAACAACAACAACAAATATCCTTTATTTCTTTATTGCTATAATTCTTATTTAATTATATTGGTCATTAGTGACCTGATATGGTCACTAATACCTGATATGGTATAGAATATATGTATTTGTGTTGCACAAAATTTGTTCAAAACCCGGATGATTCAGGAAGGAGTTAGCCATGGAATTCTTTACTGAAATGATTTGTTCAAAAGTGCTGCCTCATTCAGGTACCAAAGGCAGAAGATGTTCCAGTGGCTTTGTTTTGAACTATTTTTGTTGAGGTTAAAATAAATGGGCAAAATAGAAGGCAATGATGTGTTTAAACGTAAGCTACTCTTGTTTATTTAACTGTTGAATGAATTTTTGGGTTAGTGTAATCTGCTGTGCAGTGTGACCGACAACTCAACTGTGAGTGTGATACTTCTAATTATAAGTTTATTATCATGGTCTCTATTACTTTATCAGAAATTGTTTGTGTTTCAATTTTAAATGACTATATTCTGGTTAGTTAAGCTATTTTAGCATAACCATGGTGAGCGTGCATGTGTGTAGCGTGAGTCACTAACCCACAGGCAGGGGACTGCCAGAGAGGGGCTCCCAGGAGCATTCAGGCACAAGACTTATTGAATTTTATGCTGGTGTTTTTATTTTCTCATACTGTTACCTAGGGAGCAACTTCCCATCTCACTTATCTCATCACTATGTATGGAGGAATCCATGAGAGAGAGAGAGAGAGAGAGAGAGAGAGAGAGAGAGAGAGAGAGAACAAGAGCGGGAGGAGCACAAATAGGTGAAGCATTAATAATTCTGTGAAAGAAAGCTTCATGAGGGGTGCTGTTGCTTTCCATTTAGTTTTGTTGACACTGAGAAACAGAAACATCTCACAGCGATCTGATGTTTCAGTAGCATGCTCTAACAGCAGCCATTCACTGTCTTCGAACGACCATTTCACTCTGCGTGTGTCTGAACAGGGACCTCTAATGGGCTCTTGAACCTTTCTCAGGGTATTTACACTTTCAAAGGACCAGATCTGTCTTTCTGAATTGAACCACCTGTTCATAATCAAAGCTAGAACAGCCAGGGTGAGTGAATGTACCACAAAACACAGAATATTTAATTTTTTTCCCCCTTTTCCTTTGGGGGCAGCTGTGGCCTAATGGTTAGAGAGTTGGACTTGTAACCAGAAGGTTGCAGGTTTGATTCTCGGTGCTGGCAGGAGTTGTGGGAGGGAGTGAATGAACAGCTCTCTCTTCCACCTTCAATACCCATGGCACTGAACCCCCAGTTGCTCTCCGGGCGCTGGATATATTCGAGTATGGGTTACACTTTCACTCACACTGCTGTACTTTTTGCATACAGTAGCTTTTCTATATTTAGTAACTTATTGCTTTGCACATTTCTTATTTACATTGTTTTACCTGAACTTATTTAGATTTATTTACGTTTACTGTTTTTCTTTAACTTTATTCCTAACTTTATTTTTTACTTCGGGTGAATTTACATTTTAAAAGCTATGCAGTCTTGCAGAGACAGTATTTCACTGCTTGTGCACTACTTGCGTCTGTGGCATAAATGAAGTCTTCTGTAACAAAACAAGCTGGCCATCAAAGGTTTGTACACTCCTTAAATCCCTCTAAAAATCAGTCTGCAAGTGCTTTTGAAGGAATGGGAAAATATTCAGCAAGCTTTTGGCAGTACCAATGCTGTAAAATTGATTATTTTACAAGAGATTTTACTTCAGAATTTCTCATATTACAATGTGATCATTGGAATATCTTTGTGATTTTTTTTTTTTTTTTTTTTTTTTTTTTTTTTTTAATCATTATTTTTTTTTATTCACAAATCTCAGTGGAAGAAGCTCAGCTGGTGCAGGACCCTTGGATGTATGTGATTTGAAATATGCCGTCTTTGCTCATGGCATTTCAGTTATGCAGCCAAGTTGTAAACAGACTTTGTCTGACATTTTGAAAATATGCATGTTATTTGCAATTAATTAAAAATGTATTGTAGATTAAATTTATGTTTAATGCGATTAGTTGAACTTAAGAGTGCTTTTTTGACCCAGTTAAAACTTAAGTATCATCTGAGACGTGCTGCAACTTGTATTCCATAGCAACTTATATAAGACATTTAATGTCAAGAATGCATAAATATGCGCACACACACATACAGTTCACACAGTACAGTACATTGTACAGTAGGGCTGTGCCCCAGCGCACGTCAAGGTTGTTGTACACAGATATTGGGGCACAAGTGAACCCTTACCAAAAAGTAGTATACTTCAAGGTTATTTTATTAAGTATACTTAAATAAAGTTGAAGTATATTTTTAAATATACTTTATGTAGCAAGTATACAAATATCAGTATACTTGTAAGTATACTCCTTGGGACTAAATTGGCCCACTTTCTAGTATATAAAAGAATACTTTTAAGTATACTTTAAGTATAACAGTAGCAAACTTTGAGTACACAAATAGTTTACCTCTGTGTTTGTAGTTTGTACTGCAATTATACTAAAAGTGAACTTATAGGTATGCTTATAGTTTACTAATTAAATACTTTGTTAACTTTGAAGTATAGTCTCAGGAAACTACTAGTTTACTAGTTTAGTACTCATAAGTTTTCTTTAAGTGAACTTTACATCATACTTTAAGCATAGTACTATGTTCCTATTTAGGTTTTAATTTGTATATATTTTGTTATATGAATATCTGAACATACAAAACATCCAAAGAAAGAACAGAATATCTGCTTGTAAACAAAAACATTTTATTCTAGCTTCATGCATTCTTAAAAAAAAAAAAAAAAAAAAAAAAAAAACACTTTAATGTGGGTAAGTTTCATAAAAAAATAAAGAAATAACATTTTGAACAAAAAGCTGAAAAAAGACTATGATATAGATTCAGAATGATAATCAAAACGTAGATAGAGTCGATCAAAACCCAGAGCTTGACTGTAATTATTACCTCTTCATCGGTCGACATTTAATTCCATAACTTTACAGTTTTGATGCTGTTTCATGTCAGATGATCGTGTTACATATGTTAGTATCTGTTGCTTCTTTTTCTTTTTCACTTGTGTTTTCTTGGAAATTCTGTGAAGAAGATGTGTACTAGCGCCCTCTAGCGTATAACAATGAAAACACAGATTCTAGGTGCACAAGTATAGCTCAAATATATTTAAACTCTTTGTAAGTATAAGTCAAGTATACTTAAATACCATTTTAAGTATATTTCTGAGGAGTACATAAAGGCCATTTCTGAGAAGTACATAAAAAGTAAACTAAAAGTATACTTTTCTATTTTTAGTTTAAAAGGAGTATATTAATAGAACACTTGAATAAACTTCTTTTTCGTAAGGGAAGTACAAAGACATGTTTTCAAAAGAAATAATACACTGAAAAAAATTATAAATGCAACACTTTTGTTTTTGCCGGAAACCAGTCAGTATCTGGTGTGACCACCATTTGCCTCACGCAGTGCAACACATCTCCTTCGCATAGAGTTGATCAGGTTGTTGATTGCTCAATGGGCGACATGTCCGGTGCATTATCATGCTGCAACATGAGGTGATGGTCGTGGATGAATGGCACAACAATGGGCCTCAGGATTTCATCACAGTATCTCTGTGCATTCAAAATGTCATCAATAAAATGCACCTGTGTTCGTTGTCCATAACATACACCTTCCCATACCATAACCCCACCGCCACCAGGAGCCACTCGATCCACAACGTTGACATCAGCAAACCGCTCAGCCATACACGCTGTCTGCCATTTGTCCTGTACAGTGAAAACCGGAATTCATCCTTGAAAAGAACATCTCTCCAAAGTTCCAGACACCATAGAATGTAAGCATTTTCTCACTCAAGTCAGTTATGACAATGAACTGCAGTCAGGTCGAGACCCCGATGAGGACGACGAGCATGCAATGAGCTTCCCTGAGACAGATTCTGACAGTTTGTGCAGAAATTCTTTGGTTATGCAAACCGATTATTGCACGCTCCCTCAAAACTTGCTACATCTGTGGCATTGTGCTGTGTGATAAAACTGCACATTTTAGAGTGGCCTTTTATTGTGGCCAGCCTAAGGCACACCTGTGCAATAATCATGCTGTCTAATCAGCATCTTGATATGCCACACCTGTCAGGTGGATGAATTATCTCGGCAAAGGAGAAGTGCCCACTAACACAGATTTAGACAGATTTGTGGACAATATTTGAGAGAAATAGGCCTTTTGTGTAAATAGAAAAAGTCTTATATCTTTGAGTTCAGCTCATGAAAAATGGGGGCAAAAACAAAAGTTCTGCGTTTATAATTTTGTTCAGTGTAGTTTAGCAACCAAATGTTACATCATGAATGTGACTTGGATGTGTTTGTGTCAAAGAGGTACAGTATGTGAGTTAACTAAAATAAAATAAAATAAAAAAAGTTGCAAATGCACCATTCCACAATTTTATTTAGTTTAACTTCTTAAAAAATACAATGAATAATAATGGAAAAAAACTAAATTCTAAAAAAAACATTAAAATGAAAATATAAACATGAATACTAATTCAATGTATTAAAAACTAGTACTGTCTCGATACTAAAAAAACATGGTGAGCCCATAAATTTGGATTAAAGCTGATTTTCCACGATTAAAAAAAAAAAAAAAATTCCATGGGTTATTCATCTAGAGTACAAATGTTATATCTTTTGCTACTTTTCCCAAATCCTCACTCACGTCTTACCTTTGTTCTTTTTTGAAGGAGCTATTCCTTTCTCCTTTTATTCACATTTAATCCTTAAATTTGCATCCTTTTATATGGTAAAGTGGGGGGAAAAACAACAACACAATGTAGATCAGATATATTTTCACTTCTGGCAGTAAATATTGGTTTATTTTGGCAAAGCATTGCTGGTTTGTGCGTTTGTACAGAAATATTTGAAATCTTGTGAGTTTCAGTTTTTCTCTCTCTTCACATTCAGCTTTAACTGTTGGCTCTTGTTAGGCGAGGCAAAGGCACTTTGAGTCAATTTATATAAGCATTAGGTTTCAAAATAGTCCTTTACAATCTGCATGCATTTAGCATGTTCTTGTACTGTGATAATATGTGAGCTGCAGACCGTTATTAAAGGAGTTGTAGAGTATGCAAAAAGCATCAGCTGCAGACTCGGTTCAGCCACAGGGGTACTGTATTATGCTTCTGCCGAGAATATGTTACTCTTGTAATGAGTTGATCTACTGTGACACCACAATCTGCCACCCTTTAAACTTTAAGCATGTTGGTCAGAGACCAACTGCAGATTTAGGGACAGTTGTCCTTTGCCCTAGTCTTTCGAGACTGGAGAGTAAAGATAAACATTAGCAAACTACAGCAAGACACTCATATTTGTGGATATATTCTGTTCTCAGAACTGCTCTGCCATCACTCAGCTCATTATTCTCCATCTGACCACATCTGTTCATAGACCAGCTTTAACAAATTTAATGAAGCACCGGTGTGCTCAAACAAATGCGCATTGACGCTCAATGGTGAAACCAATTATGAATCATAGGGCTGGTCTGCAAGGATCAGAGGACGCTAGTAATGAGGGATGTGTGGCCAAGCTAGACCTCTCTCATTTCAGGTCCCTCTCCATCTGTTATCTCCCCTGGGTCAATTGTTATGGGTCCCTGTCACATGCTAATGCAGTCCCACCCCCAACTGAGTCTTTTGATTGGCTGTTTGCCGGACATTTGTCACCCCATTACCGGCTTGTGGTCGGCCCGTACCTCTGCTGCTCTCTACCTCTGCGGGCCTTGAGTGGTTCACAGCGCGGGGAGAATGGAATCTATTCAAGCTCATAACCACTCTGCTTTTTCATTACCGATGACACGCTAGTGTGTCTGGGTGAATTGGCCTAAATTTTCCGCCTTTCTCCCCAATAGCTCTTTCAGTTTGGCTATTATTACTTTGTATGTTTTTTTCTGTGTGCACAGTATTGGATTATTGGATCTTACTAGTCGCTGGAACTCTTGCCATTGTGCAGAGTACATGTTAACCATGAGTTCCCACTTTATTTTCACTGGGAGAAGAGTTGGCACACAGCAGCATGCATGGCACAAAACAATATTTATAATGTTACAAAAGATTTATATTTCAAATAAATGCTGTTCTTTTGAACTTTTTCTTTTTTTCACAGAATCCTGAAAAAAAAAAAAGATTCCCATTAAACCATTAAGCAGCACAACATTGATAATAACAATAAATGTTTACTGAGAATCAATTTAGCATATTAGAATAATTTCTGAAGAATGATGTGACACTTAAGACCGGAGTAAAGACTAAATTACATTTTAAAATATATTAAATCAGAAATCAGTTATTTAAAATTGCAATATTTTTTCACAATATTACAATATTTGCTATATTTTTGATTAAATAAATTCAACCTTGGTAAGCATAAGAGTCTTCAATGTGAAACAGCAATAAATGAAGCATGAAACATATATATATATATATATATATATATATATATATATTTATATATATATATATATATATATATATATATATATATTACTGACCTTTATATTGTGTGTATTTGTACATTATTTTTGAGAATTGTTCTACCAAAATTTTTTTCACACTCTATATTATAATGTTGTGATGTCTAAATTCATGGGATTTGTAGTGGTTAATTTTAGTTATTAATAAAATGCATGTAATTTTATACATTTTATGTATTAATACAATCCATTTATCTGCATGTTTCAAAATATTAATTTTTATCTTAATTTTATCATAAGTTCATTAAAAAGGGATTTTATTTACAGTGAGTAAAATGACATTTAGCTCTAATGAGTAGGTTATACTGTAGATTAACTCAAATGGTGGGTAAAAAAATCTGCTTCAGGCTCTACTTAACTATGAGAGCTCTTGAGCTGGCAGAAATGAAAGCTTATAATAGTTATAATCAGGTCTGGTTACATGCTAAAGTAAGTATGAATGTGGATGGTGGTTCTCCAGTAGGTCAAGTGAAGGCCATAGAGGAGAGACAAAGAGAGACCAAAGCACTTTAACAGTTGCGGAATCAGTCAGCTCCATAGAAATCTCTCATTTAGTGTAATGCAGAAAGAGATAGTGGAGAGTGATAGGTCCTAAAGAAAGAAGTATGCACAGTTGACATTCAAGTAATGTGTTGTGTTTAGCCGCTGGCATAAGTGAATGCTTTGGAAATGAAAAGCGCTGTAATTACTACACAGAAGTCTTAACTGGGCTTTTTTTTCTTTTTTTTTTTTCTTCTTTTTTTTAATGCATTGACCCTTATTTATGTACATTAAAATATTATGCCGAATTAATCCAAACACTCAGTAAATTCAAAAATGCATAAAGAATCATTCAACTTTCTGAATGATATGTGCTTATGCGATGTATTTACTGTAGTGCATTGATGTTTGTCGCTTTTTTGTCTTTCTCTACACTGCAGGGTGAAGTTAAAAGATGGAGTGGCGTTCCTTGGCGCTCGACCCAGTAACCCAACACTCTGGATGGTTAGTCAAGATGTCAGAACAGAAGGTCACAGGATTGTGACTCTGCATTGTCGCCGTAAAGAGTCTAGCTATGGACAGAGGTCAGTTACCATAAATTAGCCCATCTTCAGTTTCAACTGAAGTTTGCCCTGGTAATGTTAAGAAAAGAATTTGAATTCTTCAGATATTGTTGTTGCTCTCAGCTTTGTATAAAACATTTCTTTTTTTTTTTTTTTTTTTTTTTTTTTTTTTGCTTTGGTACTATTTTCACAAGCAACTGTTAAATAATAATAATAATAATAATAATGATAATAACTCTTAGTACTAATATCACAACAGATCATCAAAAGTTCACTTTTTTTCCTTCAAACATTTCAGCTTATTTTCAATTGGCTTAGTTTAGAATTTAGCAATTTGTGAACATACAGCAGGATACAAGGGAGGGGAATTGATCAGAGATGGATGGAGACAGATGGCAATACTATCTGCACATTACATAAGGGATAATGTACATCCAGTCAGGAGTCATCAGGACCCCGATGTGAAGCAGTTGCAAGCAAAGGGGCAATTTAAACTAGACGGACATTTAAGGGATATGGTGCACTCATGCCACTTATTACACAACATTTTACCACATAAATAATTATGGCAATAAAATATATTGATTTAAGATAAATCTGTTTTAAAATCTTACCATTTTATTAGTTATCTTATAATTCATTACTGTGTACAAAACAATTTTAACATGACAATCATTGCCTGTATTACTGTATATTACTATATTTCAGCAACAAAGGTGATTTGAAACCACTGATCTGTATATAATGTTCTCTATAATAGATCAGTGTTTGAAACATGTATCTTGCATTGTTTACTTTTGAATGAACTGATTGTTAAAAGAACCAAATCGAAAGAATATCATACTGTTGTGTTTTGGTGATTAAATCAAATGCTCTCAATTACAATAATCTTATGTTTTGAAACAATGATTGTGTTGATTGACAACATGTATAATTGTAATGAAAGCATTAGATCAGTTTTTAAAAGAATGACTAGTGATGTAAAGTTTGATCAGTTTGGATTTTTGTACTAAGAGAAAATATTCACCTTACTTTTGAAAATAGAACCAAAGTGGGAGAAGGAAAAAAAAGTAACATGTACAGTACAGGTGGTCTGTGTAATCTAATAAGGTCCTCACTCAAAATTTGGACAAAGTGAGGCAGCTAATTAGAGATGTTTTTATTCTTTCACTGCAGACAGAGCAGGACCTTTGTAACGTTGTAATATCTCCCAAAAAGAACTAGGCCACTTAAGCGAGATGTGAATGTATGAGTGTGTTTCTTCAATTATGGGCTCTTTTGTTCCTGCACGTGGACCTTTAAAAAAATCTGAAAAAAGTGTCTTAAAACACTTTTCACACTCTAGTTTATTTAATTGGTTTCATCTCAAGCTCTTTACTAACACTGTTGTTTCATTGGTAAACAAGTATACAAATATTTTTAGAAATATTTTTTTTAGATGAAAGTTGAAGGACAGCCACAGTTTTTGAAAAATTTATACAAATCATTTTTACACTATAAATATTGACGTGGTTTATGTTTATCTCACTGTTTGTTTGTTCATCATAGTTAATAATTTATATTTTTACGGTGAATTTTCATATTTTTAAGATTGAAAGTCTGGCTCTGGAACAAGGTTAAAACAATAAAGAGTTTCAGTGTGACAATAAAGAAAAAAAAAGTTTAACTTTTTTAGTTTTAATAAAAATCACACCCTGGGACATAAAAGTATCTTGGAGAAACACAGATGATCTTTGCATTACAGAACAGAATATCAAAGCAAGTGGCCTTTATTTTAACTGACTTCTCACATCTTCTAAAATGACCTTGGGCCTTGACTGGAAAGTGAAGTTAGTTCTGAAAAAAGCTCTGTCTGCATTTGTTTGTAGATGCCTTAGGGTTTTATGTTTTGCATGTTTGATGTTTTACATCAAGTTAAGGTAAGTTTTCAGAAGTGTCAGAATTCCTTTTGGGGTCAATGTACATGTTTAATGTGTTTAAATAAAGATTTTCTTCAACTCATCAAGTAGTAATATTGGGATTAGGATAACTGGACATCAACAGAGAAATGAAAGGACGGATTTTAATAGCATGTGATGGACTTAAGAGTGTGCTTTGGAATAGACTTTGAAGTTGTTAAAAGTTGTCAAAGAAATATATGCAGCGGATACGTAAAGCCAAAGTGCTTCATTTCCATTCTGCTTGCGTCACCAAGCAGAAATGCAAAAATAATGACTGGTGTCGAACAAGTTTCTCCAATAGGAATAGGAGAAGATATTGTAACTCTCTTCAGCTTTAAACATCAAATCTAAGGGAGTTAGGATCAATTGCTGTTTAAACTGAATTTACACAGCTTTTCAACTCTTATGCTAAGCCTAACTGAGCATATTAATCTTACCCGATAGGAAATGGTTAACAGCGCATCTCACTTTTCCCTTCCTGTTAGAATACTGAATTAGTGACGAAAGGGGGTCTTCGTCCAAATGTTATTTAGTCCATTTCCGAGTCTTATTTGCATACTCAAATTAATCTGGAAATTCGTGGAAAGCGTGTTGATGGATGCAGAAGAAAAAAACATGCTGGTCATAATTAAGTGTGGATTTGCAGTCTTTGTGCCATCATACTCTTAATAGCATTTCTCCACAGATCTGGAAATAGCATTAATGAACTGGGCTCTGCACTGACAGGTGTAATTTTCCACATTAAATGCAGTTGGGTAGAAGTCTGTAAACTTGAAAGATTAAGCCTAGAGTTATCATGAAGCTCAGTGTGGCACCACAGAAATGAAACGCCCAAGTAAACAGGCCTTTTGCTTAGCAGTATGCATAGTCTCTTTATCAGAAATTTTATTTCTTTCTCTCTCTCTTTTCTTTTCTTTTCACCAGAGTATAAACATACTGAACGATGGTTTCCTCTAGTTTGTTCTAATGTTTTTTTTTTCTTTACTTATTCAACAAATTATATATACATATAAGTTCAGAAAGACATTACATTGACCAAATAATTTTTTATTTCAGAAATGTTCTTTTGAACTTTATGTTCATTCTGGAAAAAAGTATCAGTTTCCACTAGGGGTGGAACTGTACACAGAAGTCACATTTCGGTACATACCTCGGTTCGAGGGTCATAGTTTGATATGATTTGGGTAAAACAGACAGTAGTACAAATTATTATTTTTTTTCTATCTAGATGTGAAAATACTAAATATTACTACATTATGTTATATTCATGTGTGTGTGTGTGTATATATATATATATATATATATATATATATATATATATATATATATATATATATATATATATATATGTATATATATATATATTTTTTGGACTTAAATCGCTATTGTGAGGATTATTTCTTCCGCATCTTATCCAACGCCCTTTGCTAGTTCCAAAATGTAATTTTAAAGCTGGTAATGGAGGCGTGAGCCGTTGATAGCATTCTAATGCAGTTATTAATGAGGTTATTAGAAAGAGCGTGAGAGAGACATAGACACACAGAGCAAAAGAAAGAAGGAGAGAGAGAGAGAGCTTGTGTGAATTACTGTAGGCTAGCTTTGTGTCCCTCAACAGTGTTCTGCAGCAGCGTCTCTTAACAGCACTGTTATTACCTCGCTAGTGAGAAATGTCATGTGTAGCCTTTACGTTGGCTAAAGTTGGTTTAAGCAGGCTAACTGATAAAATCATCAGGGCAGCGCTGACAACACCTTTTTGTGCAAATTGTAGTGTACGTGTGCGAGCACGTGTGATTGCAGTAATTCCTGTGTGCTGTATAAGTATGCTAATTTTCGTTATTACAGTTAACTATGCGAAGTGATATGGAACTGTAATGTGGTCAAGAGAGCTGCCTGGAACTACGTTTGCAGTGCAATTCCCTGAAAAAATTGCACACCTCAGAACGTTCGTCAGCCAATCAGATTCAAGGATTCAACGGCCCCGTAGTATAAGTATATATATTGTATTACTAATATACATACAAGGAATAAATTCTTGAAATATATTTGATTTAGTTTACAGATAAATGGGGGGGGGGGCATATATACACGCTGATTTTCAGTTAATTTGACGCTTAATTTGTTCAAAGAAAGGAAACTCAAATGGCAGAAAGCGACATCCTGTTTGTTTTCCTTATTTTACAAAAGCACAATGTTTTGTTTCCATTGTGAGTGTACACAAATAAAAGGAGACCTTTATACAGTGACGCATTATTAATAAGACAATACGTGTTTAAAGTTGATTCTGCTGGTTTAGGGAAACTGTTGAAGTGATCTGTCCGTGCACACACACACACACACACACACACACACACACACACACACACACACACACACACACACACAACACAACTTGATAGCACAGTTGGTACTTTATCAAAATAAATTACAGTGAACCAAACATCAGCGCACCCACCTCTGTGTCACTGTTGGAAGGTGACTGAAGTACATAATAAATAATTGTTTAGCATTCAGATATGTTGCATCGAAAATATGGAAATATTATGGAATATTTGGATTTGTGCCGAATGAGAGAGGTAGGATACACAAGCACAAAGCTCCATTTTGCAAACAGTTAAGTGCACAAGCCTTTAAAGTGTACTCCTTTGTCAGTCTGTGAGAGACGCATTCAGAATCAGCAAATGGTCACTGTCTAGTGGGCTTTGTTTTCAAGTGCGCAACTCATGGCATTCGCTGTTCTTCTGCTTGCGGATGGTTATCAAACAGCGTTGTATTACTGTGTGCGCCCCCTTCTGGACTGGGGGTGAATTGCCTGTATTCGTTGTAAGGCCTCATGCACCGAACCAAGATGTCCTTACAGTGATGGTTCGTTATGAATACATGTATTATTCCACCCCTAGTTTCCACAAATATAGTAAGCAGCATAGCTGATAATTTGGTAATTTGATAATAATAAGAAATAATTATCGAGCAGCGAATGAATTCTGAAGGATCATGTGCCACTGAAGACTAAGTAATGATGCTGAAAATTCAGCTTTTCCCATAATAGGAATAAATTATATTTTAGATTTTAGATTTTTAGGTTTCAATTTGTGGGAAAAACTTTAGTAATGTTGAATTCTTGCTGCTTGAATTGAGGCAGGAAATCTGTGTCTATGAGCTAAAACACAGCAATGTTAGTGATAAAAATAGATTTCAGTTTTTAAATAGATAAATATTTTTTGCAGTTCTTTGTCATTTCCTGTTTGTTCTGTAAACTGTTTAGAGGTTGTATTGAAGTTTATGGCTGAACCTAACTAGAGCCACAAACTCAGTCTCTTATTAGTCAGCTTATTAAAACATATTTATTAAAATACTTTGTCCAATAATTTATTGTTCTCACCATGTATTGCAGATCATGCTTAATTATCAGAATTTTCCACTTAAAAATATGTCTTTATTAGGCATCATGTTCTTTCACACATGCAAAATCTCCTTTTGTGCTTCAGAAAAAAAGTCATACAGGTTTGGAACAATATGGTGATGAGTAAATGATTTCCTTTATGTAAGATTATCAAATTTGAAAAGTCTATGTAATGTTCATATAGTATAGTAGTTCATGTATATATAGATATATATATATATATATATATATATATATATATATATATTATATATATATATATATATATATATACTGGCTGCTAAACAGTGTGCTTAAACATGTTTACATGCCAAAGTCTAATCAATCCACTAAATAAATAAATAATAACACCTAAAAGTAAAAATCACACAGACAAACAAAAATTTGCCATCTCTTAATTTGATATTGTGAAATTGAATTGAACATTAACTGAGTTACCCAGCTGCCTTTGTAGTAGGGAGTCCCTACAGTAGTCACGTCACATGACATATTTCTGCTTCCAGTCTGGCATTGATCTAAGACCAGGAGTTTAGGACTAAATAAAGCATGTTAGCTTTAATCTAGGTCTCTTGGGACATGCAGAGCTCTAATCTCTCCAGCTGGCGCAGGCGTTCTTAAAGACAAAAGAAGCACCACTGAGCTTACTGTGTATGATCCATTTCCCTCTTTCATCTGGCTCCTTTTTCGCTTTCCCGTATTGCTTGAGCTATTCCCTCTGCCTGTTTCTTATGTTTCTTTCTACTTTTTTATTCTCTGTTTAATTCCAGCACTTTTTATAGATATCCAGGGGCTAATTTTCTAAACAGTTGCTCCACCTATGTCTTATTCATTAACCACCCACAATGCATTTTAACCAGATGCTCTTTGCATCGGTATAGTGCTGCACTGTGGGTATTTAAATCAAGTCATTGCCTTTTCAGCGCAAAGACATTTAAAAGAGAGTTTCTATTGATCGCTGCGGCAGAAATCAATCAAATAAAAATCAAATGATGGAGAAGAGCATTAACTGGCAATGTTTATCCAGATGCACACTGTAGCCGAGCACACATTAGTGTATTTATTTAAATCATCATTGTAATGTAGTATGCCCACCACATTTAAAAGTGATAATCAAATAAATATTTTATAAAATTATTTTATTTATATAAAATTAAATTATTTTGAAAATGTATATTCATTTTTATATACATAGCCTGCTTTGATTTTCGCAATAAAAATGTTTCACTATGATAATTTTATTTGTATACAATAAAAGATTTATAATACTTATAATATTATTCATGTGATACATTTCATACACTTCCATTCAACACTTTTAGTGTTTTTGAAAGAAGTCTCTTATATGCACCAAGGCTGCACTTATTCGATCAGAAATAAAAACAGTAATATTGTGATATATTATTACAATTTAAAATAACCTTTTTGTAATTTAATATATTTTAATGTAATTTACTAAATTTATTTTTAAATGTTATTTAAAATTTATATAAAGGCAAAGCTGAATTACTCCAGTCCTCAGTGTCACATAATCCTTCAGAAATAATTTTAATATGCTGATATTTATTTTGATCTATTATTTTTGTCCACAATGCAAAGTTAAAAGGTTATTTTATTAACAGAAAAAAATAATGAAATTAATAGAAATGCTTCAAAAATGCATTTATATATATAATATATATATATATATATATATATATATATATATATATATAATATATATATATATATGTGTGTGTGTGTGTATGTGTGTGTGTGTGGGTGTGTGTGTGTGTGTGTGTGTTAGATGTAAATTACCATAAAAGCCTGAAGTATCAAATATGATACATTAACCTTAAACTCTTACAAAATTGGGATTTACGATGTGCAGATTGCATTGTGATCATGTTTTTATCATTTCCTTTACTGAATCGTGCTCTAAACCGACACAGACAGTTTTTCCAAGTAAATGACGCTATCGGCAGAGACAATTCATTTATAGTGAATTCACCCCGTTGTTATTCTCTCATTCTGTTTTTCTCACTTCTCTTCCATCTCTTCTCTTTCTCATTACTCCAGCGTTGGATGGGTTTCCATCACCATGCCGGACCTGTCATCTAGTCTCTGCTTTCTTCAATATTCCTTGCATTTTTTCATTCTCTTCATCACTGATGGAGGGACAAGGTCCTGGTGTGGATGGACGACGGGGCAGGTTGATCCGCTCCCACCTTTATTCCTTTATTACATTCTCATGTTCTTTTCTCAGTGGGGGAAATTTGATTAGGCATGCTATTACCTTCGGTGGGCACCTTTCACCCTGCCATTTATGAAAGGTGTTACTGGAGAATAAGAGCTACTGTCAGGCAGACAGAGACAGAGAGAGAAATAGTGGGAAGAAATGAGATTGCATCACGTATACAGAGACAAAAGGAATGGGAGACATGAGGAAAAGGAAGTAAGAAGGGATGTGGTGGTGTGTTTGCGTACAGTCAGCATCTTTTGCTGCTCTACAGGGTGTAGTGTGCCATGTATGTTTGTAGAATATGTCTGTTGGACTGGCAGCTTTTGTTTGTTCGAGGAAGGTCAGAGCAATTTTGAATTATGAACAAGAGTTCACCGTCTCTTTTAGCAGTGCAGATTGCCAGGGGCATCCACAGACACATGAAACCTCATGCACACATACCGTAGACAGAGTTTGACTTTGGTGAAGCTGAATCAGAAGCAGCATGTGTAGCACGAAATGCTGGATTTACAGGCCTTTGAAGCTCAGAGGTGGTGTAAATGTTCTTATACAAGAATCAGAATTGTGGGACACAAGACACATTCTATCTATCTATCTATCTATCTATCTATCTATCTATCTATCTATCTATCTATCTATCTATCTATCTATCTATCTATCTATCTATCTATCTATCTATCTATCTACCTGTCTGTCTGTCTGTCTGTCTGTCTGTCTAGTGTTTTACTTTATCTTGAGTTTTTCTTTTTTTTTTTTCTGCCTCGTGTTTTACCTGGCAACCATTCACCTGTCTATGCATGTGCCTTTGATCTTTAATTCTTATTTGAGAACCCATCATCATGTCCCAAATGTGTGAATTTATAATTATTCATTCAGTTAATTAACTATTATTATCAGTTATTGCAGGCATGCTGAACAGTTACTTTAACAGTTAGAAGAGTTTCATTGAAATATAAAGAGTGTGAAGAATTTGAAAAACAAACAACAAAACTTGCAAATTTTTTTTTTTTTTTTTTTTTTTTTTTAGATTTTTTGATCCAGTTTTTTTTTAGTACTCAGAAATCTGTAAACACCCAAGAGGAGAATTGGAATGTCACTGCGGATCCTTGTTTTTACATAAGTCTAATGTTTTATTGATCCTCTAGTTGATGCTAAAAAATATGAGATATGAGAAAAAATATATATTTTAATGCTGTTGTGTTTTCTAAAAAAAAAAACTGCGCTCACTCTAGTGTTTTGTCAGCTGTGTTTTTTCTGGGAAGTCTGTAAATTTTTGCTCTAGTTTTAGTCAACTGAAACATCTCAGTCATGCTGCGTAATGGTTATGATAATCACAATTTAGCTTAAAATCATATTAAATTATCATGACTGTTGTTATTTAAGCAATTATTTCACTTTTACATATAAGCACCTGCATGGATCATTTGACCTCAGTTTCCTGATTTATTATATTATCAGTAATAAAAACACACTCTATACAGTATGAAAACTGGTAAAAACTCAAAATTTTCTCTCAAAAGAAACAGTGACATTTCTAATATTAATTACAATAAAATTATATTCATATGTTTCTATTAAAATAACAAGAAGAAATGACTTTGTATTGTGGTGCAGAGGCTGTGTAAGTGCATTCATTCAGCAGCCGCAGTCACAAACAATATATTCGAGATACATGTTTGGATTTATTACTAATCATCACCAAGAAGGTTTGATGGCAGATTTAGTTACAATCAGCGCAAACGGTCGTGTGAAGGAACACAGACTGGCTGTATTTCACTTTCATATGAGCAGAATATCTCAAACGAGATTGCTAAACTCCATCTTACATGTTTAACAATGTTTTCAATGCTTTTTCTGCAGTGTAGAATGTGTGTGTGTGTGTGTGTGTGTGTGTGTGTGTGTGTGTGTGTGTGTGTGTGTGTGTGTGTGTGTGTTTGAATTGTTGCCAGGTTGTGAAGATAAAGTAAAACACTAGGCAGAAAATGTGGCAGAAAAAGCTCTTGACATCTAGCAATCCCAAGCATGAAAACTTGTAGAGGTCTGTATTTTTACTCCTTTATTTTGTTGAAGAAAACAGAGACATTTTGGATATAAAACTACATTTTAATCTTGTCTTTTTTCATAAATGATATTGCATTTTTATATAATCACAGTTTGTCCTCCTACCTCATGTTATTTCATCACAAAAGTTTTGCGGGAGACTGAAAAACGTATTTTTTAAAAGAAAGCTAAAGTTTTCTGAGGGAACACAAAGTTTTGTGAGTTTATACAAATAACTGTTATTATGTCTTTTTTCCAGTGAGCTGAACAGCCAGTTTTTTTAACATTCTAGCAGGCATTTTAAGGTAACACTAGTCAGTGAATCTGCCACAGACAGTGTCAAATTCAGCACTGGCTTGAGGTTAATCAAGTGAAATGACTGACTTAATGTTCTAAAGAATGGTCCATTGTATTCTGAATGGTTAAAAGCATGGTCTGCTCACCTCACTGGCTTTGAGTATATCACACAAGTCGTATGAACTTCTTTTATGGGGCTTTTTAAGTCATGTGGAAATAACATGAGACTAAGTAAATCACAACAGAATTTTCTTTCTTTCTTTTTATTTTGGTGAACTATGATTTGGCAATTTCTTTTATATCGACAAAGACGAGACACATGTCATTCCGTGTAAAAGCTTCCACGTGGTAGTGTTTTTTTTTTTTTTTTTTTTGTTTTTTTTTTGTGAGGACAACAGACTGGGACATAAAGAGCTCTCAGGGTAATTTAGTGCTTATGAGATAGCAGGTCCTTTATGAGTCATCTTTATATGTAAGAAAACTACAGGACGTCACCTGTGCATAAAATGTCATGTCAGCTATTTTACTCTGTGTCTCTAAAAGAAATTAAAGGGGTCATGATATGAGAAACCAAATTTCCTTCGATCTTTTGACATAGAAGAGGTCATTGTAAACTTTTTACATCCTGCAAGTTTAAAACTTAATGTCCTCATCATCAATAAAAAAAGCATTCATGTAATAACCCTGAGAAAACGGCTCGTTTTGGATCAGAGGGACAAGGTGACATCACCTGGGCACAGTCTTTTGCATAAGACAACTATGGCTATTTTTGTGTCATCGCATCGCTGTCTCGCCCTCAGGTGTCAGTAGACAATAAGATAAGATTGCGATGCAAAGCAGACAATGTGCCTTTCCTGGCTGTGGAAAAACAACATGTTTGTAGACGTTGCTGAAGGATTCCGACATCAGAGACAAATGGATTCAGTTTATTTTAAGCGAACATCCCAGTCACGTCAGTGCTAATTTACATGTGTGTTCAGTACATTTCAACGTTGACTGTTTTGAGAACAAGTCGCAGTATGATACTTTGCCAAAATACTTTTGACCCAACAACAACGCTGCAAACTGTAAGTAACGTATTTCATGTAAAACCTATTTTTAAAACAGTAATGGTGATAATGATGGCAATGGGTGTTAGCCAATCATAAAAGTGGGCGGTTACAGTGACTTCTTAAAGGGAAAACACCCCGAAACCAACTGTTTCAGTCAGAGGATGAGAAACAGGGTGGGAAAAGGTCACAAATCACTCAATTTTGATTTTTTTTCATCCAAAAAACGTTTGTAGTATTATAATTACACCTCAGGGAACATAATAAAATAATAATACTAAAAAATAAAAAAAATAAAAAAACATGGCATGACACCCTTTAATAAGTTGGGGAGGAGACGTCTCGTTTCATTAAGCTCCCAGCTCCAATTGTTAAATGAAACTGTTTTCATCAACTCACTCGGTTCCTCATCTGTCTCCATTAGCTCTGCGTGGTTATTAGTGCAGTAATGTTCAGATAATTCACAGCGGACGGTCAAGAGACACAGACCTGCAATGGCATGCTGGCCTATTTCAGAGCTGCTGAAGAGCGCCACAGGGGATGATTACACCAATCACGTTGCATTACAGTCGAATGAAAAGAGCACATGGGCTGGCCATATAAACCATAAGCAGCCACGGGACAAAGAGTCCAGCTGTCATCTTCTTTAGGTAGTGGTATCATTCGTGATCAAGACTGTGAGATTGGTTCACAGTTATAACCGGGGTGTCTTTAAGATACTGTTATAGTTTGTATTAATATTTTTAATTAGTTTTTATTTATTGTTATAGTTTTTATTGTTTATATTTTTGGTTTACATTTTTATTTTTAGATAAAGTTTTAATGATTTTATGTCGGGTTTTGTGTGTGTGTGTGTGTGTGTGTGTGTGTGTGTGTGTGTGTGTGTGTGTGTGTGTGTAAATGTTTATATAATTTCCATAAAATTTTATTTCAGCTTTAGTTATTTTAATATATTAAGATATTAAGAAAAACTAAATGAATATGAAAAATATTGGCCCAGCAACTAGCTGAAATAAAACTTTTTTTTTTTCCAGTTAAAGTTTATCTTTGTTTTAAGTTACAAAAATAATTTTTCAGTTTTATTTTAGTTAACTATATTAATCCTGGTTGTATTTAGCCCAGAACTGTTGTATATTCAATAATTTTTTAAATATTCAATAATAGCTTTTTCAAACTGTGCTTCTTTAAAAAGAACTGTTGTATATTCAATAATTTTTTAAATATTCAATAATAGCATTATATATATATATATATATATATATTATATATAGATATATATATAAAATAAAAATAAAAGTAAACAAATAAAAATGGATCAATATATTTAATAATCATATAATCAACTTTAATCAACCTTCAAGTAAAATATAGGTAATGTATGCTGGTGGGGGATTTTTTAAATTTATGTTTGATTGAAAATGTTTATTTATTTATTTATTTATTATTATTATTATTATTTTTTATATTGCTTGTGTCTTGCTAATAGTATTTCAAGATCATGTTTGTTTTATTTTTGTATTTGATCTTGAGGGTATCTTATTACACATATATTGTATTATATTATATATACATTATTATTATAAGTTTGTAATAAAAAGTTGCATTTATTTAGTCAAAATAAATAAAATTGTGAAATGTAAATATTACAGTTTAAAATAGCGGTTTTCTGTTTGAATATATTCTAAAATTTAATTTATTTCTGTGATCATTACTCCATGTCTTCAGTGTCACATGATCCTTCAGAAATCATTCTAATTTGTTGATTTGCTGCTCAGCATTTATTATTATCATCACTTTTGTTAGATGTTCTACTTAATTTTTTTTTGCGGAAAAGTGATCCTTTTTTTTCACAATTCTTTGATGAACAGAAAATTCAGTGAACGTTTATTTAAAATAAAGAAATCTATAACATTGTAAATGCCTATACTGTCACTTTCGATCAGTTTAATTAATGCATCCTTGTTGAATAAAAGTAGTGATTTCTTTCAAAACAAAATCTTACCAACCCCAACCTTTTGAACAGTATAGTATATAAATGAAAGGGAGAAATTGGTTTGTTATGGCAAAGTGAACAAGAAAGATCAAAAATGTCACTTCATGTCAAAAAGGTTTCAGACCCCTGTTTTCGAGGACTGTTGACACTTCAAACAACAACAACATAAATAGTTTCACACTTCAACAGGCAAAATTGGCCATCAGAACCCGTGAGAATGCGCACACACACCGCCACCAAACTATTAACAGGCTCTGCACATAACTAGTCCATTTCTCCAGGAGAACAGCCGTACCTGAACTTGCACCAGAGCTGATGGTAAATTGTATCTGACAAAGCCAGTGCCGAGGGAAGCCATTTCTAGGACCTGTCCTTTCTTTTGCTTTTCCACTTCCTTAACCTTACGGCTATCTCTCTCTTTCTCTTTCTTTCTCTCTTCTCTCTCCTCCAGCTCTGAACCACCTGTTGCTCCCCATAACGGCTTCCCATTTTCAGGACTGTGCTTGTCTTCCAGGAGATTGCTTTATCCCACAGGTTCCAGATAAAGTTAAATTGCCATTTGTCTGCTTTTGAATGCATGGCATATAAGAAACCCTGGAGGGAATATCAGAAATGAGCAGCGAAAGCAACACATGCAGATATGCAAACACATACACCACAGAGACTACTATGCATGCAAGCGTACCTGCATCATGCTGGGGTCCTTTTTAATCAGCAGTTCATTTTTGATGCCCACATTGATAATACAGCTCACAGCAGGCACAAACAAACACACACGCAGGTGTTTTAAACATATTTGATTGAAAAAGTGGATCAGTAATAATGAAAATGGGGTTGAAGTTCTTTGTCTAATACATTGTTTGGATTCACTTGAATTTCGGAACTTTCTGGTCCGTAGTAAATAAACCACAATGTATGCTTATGCTTTCAGATAAGGGACTTTTTCATTATGCATCATTTGTAGCATGCAGTGGTATGTTATTTGTTTTAAAATAAGTGTGATTCTTCAGTTAAAGTAACCTTTCTGTCCCCTTAGATGATTTGAGATAAACATTTTCTTTAAAACTGTACTGTCTCTTTAAAGTGATAGCTCATCCGGAAATGAAAATAAAGGTGAAAGTCAGGATTTTCATTAAATAATACATTCATTTTCAGATTATTTTTCACCTAATCCTATCCTATACCACCAGAACACTTGGACGTATATGACACGTGTCACTAGGGACAATTCTGTGAATTTTTTTTTTTTTTTAAGTTTGATGCTGGTAACTATTCACTGCCATTACATTCTCCTTTTGTGGTCTGACAAAGAAAGAATGACATAGACATATGGCATTAGAACAACACAAGGGTGAGTAAATGATGACTTAATTTTCATTTTTGCGTGCACTATCCTATTAGATTTAGAAATGAGTTGTTTTATGCTCACCAAGGCTGCATTTATTTAATCAAAACAAAAACAGTAATAATGTGAATTAGTAAAAGTGTTCTATAATGTGTATAGTTATATTTTTTATTAATTTTAAATAGTTTCAGGATGCAGATTTGTTATGTTTTGTTTTAAAAAGCAGAGAGGAATTAGTTTAGTAAAAAAAAAAAAAAAAAATTGGTTCAAATCTTAGCTGTGAATTATCTCATCGTTTTCTAAAGTAATGAAATAATTGTTCCTGATAGGAACACACACAGGTACTATATTAATCTGTATCCACATATCATCTCTATAGCACACAGTGGTGTTTTAGTTTAATATAAGTGTGATTTTACAATTAAGGGAACTTTTTCTGTTCCCAAAAATACTTTTAAAAAACAACCCCAAATGCATTGCATTGTGATTTTTGATCAGTTGCATTTTACTGATACATTTCCACAATATGTTTTTCTTATGCAGATGCGATTGGCTTCCATATTTACAAATAATAACTGAATATATTTATAAACCTATTCCTCTCTCAATCTTTTTGTTTGCTGCCCAATATCTACAACTAAGGTTGCTTTAAAAATGTCTTCACCATGTCCACACCCACAGAACCAAACACACACACACACACACACACACACACACACACACACACACACACACACACACACACACACACACATCCCTCACAAATATCCTATTACTTTTGCTGTATTACTGATGTATTTAGACTCCGTTGATTTTCCCTTCGGTTTGAGCGGATGCAGATTGTGATTAATGCCCACTGGTGGAGCTGGCTAACTCACAGGAAGAATATGTAAATGTTTGTCATTAAGTTCACTTTCTTTAATTAGTCCAAAGATTTCATGACCGAATGCCTCCAATTACAAATCAATGTCTCATTTCTGTGGCCAAGCCTCCCGGGCACAACGATGCTGTGCCGAATGTCTTCGATTCTTCGGCAAGAAATTGTCTGGTCTGATGGTTTTCTAATGTCTTATTTTGATTTCTATGTGCGTGTATGTGTTTTTTTTTGTATTTCTGAGAACATCAAAGTCTTTTCTATTCTCATTCTGAGCCGGCAGAACGGGTCCCTCCTTTGTACATACTAATAGTTGCTACATATGTAAATATTTGATCGAAAACGGGGATTCGATACGTGAACATTTTCTTCAGTATAGTCTGACAAACAACACTGTGTGTGTGTGTGTGTGATGTGGTGTGTGTGTGTGTGTGTGTGTGTGTGTTTTGTGTGTGTGTGTAATTAAATCAGTAGTAATTTGTAAGGAAAGTCATTAGCGTAAAAAGCAGGAGAAAGTAAAAGTGCTTTGCACACACTCACCTTCACAGACCAAAGGCTTCTGAGGAAGAGCAAAGAATGAAAAGCAATAGAAAGAGTGACACTATAATAAAGCGCTGGTGTTTGTAAACTGCAGCTCTGTGAGTTTGCTAATCTTAACCAAACTAAGTGAACTAACTAGCCTGCTCCAGTTGTCCCTCAGGTATTAGCAGCAGTGTTTAAGTGTCTGTTGTTCACACTGAGCTTGAACAAACTGGCAGCTTTACAGGCCTCATGTGTGATTACTACAAGCTTGTAAACAAGACTGAAACAGCTTGTCTAATCTCAGGTCTTGCTGTTCATTGGGATTTCAGACTTGTTAATACTTTATTTGAATCATCCCTTGTGTCTTCTCAGTGGCCTGTTGCATTGATTCGGTTACAAGCGGGCGCATGGACAGCGGTTATAGCCACAGAGAGTTGTGGAGATGCTGTTTATTTGTGTCCATGTTTTTATGAACTCAAATATAGTTAATAATCTTCTTCTTTTTATAATGTATTTAGGATTAAATTAAAAAGGACAAACATTTTAGTGGTAACACTTTACAATAAGGTTCCATTAGTTAATGCATTAATTAACATGAACAAAACAATGAGCACTTACCTTAAATGAGCTTACCTTAAATGAGCTATTGATTTATTACAGTATTTTTTACAGTCGTTTATTGTTAGTTCATGTTAATTCACAGATGCATTAACTAATGTTAGGCAAGGCTCAACTTTAGATTTTTTAAAGCATTAGTAAACGTTGAAATTAACTTATCTAAGATTAATAAATGCGGTAGTAGAAGTATTTGTTCATACTTAGCGTCATGTTAACTAAAGTAGTTAACGAATTAACCTTATTGTAAAGTGTTACAATTTTAGTTTTTATGTACAAAAGAGCAAATATAAGGATTTTTTATTACACAAAATGCATGTAATCGTTTTTCTAAACAACAAATAACCATTTATTAACCATTCTGTAATCAAGACATATTTATTGCTTTCTGTAAAAAAAAAAAAAAAAAAAAAAAAAATGTAGTGAATGTATGCTTAAACAAGAACAAGAATAACAAAAATGCCACTGGAAAAAAAAAAAACAACATTTTTTATGTTTTAATTTTAAGCTAAAGTTTAATTTAACACTAATATCAAGACTTAAATTTCATAAACAAGACTTAATATTTTATGCCAGTTTGCTTCTCTAAATAAATGTACCACTATCATTCATAAGTTTGTCAGTTTTTTTTTTTTTAAAGAAATTATACTTTATTTAGGCAATTGAAACATTAAATTAATCAAAAATACAATACATTTTTATAATGTTATAATCGACAGTTTCTAATGTTACAAAAGATTTCTATTTCAAATAACACAAATAGTTTTACATAGATAAGACCTTATGTTTTAAATTTGAATAATATTACCATTTTTCTATGCAGCCAACCCCAGGCGTTTAAACTGACGTGTATTTTGCAGTGTTTTGGACACTTCCGATACGTTTCTGTGATTTTCTAGTTACGCAGCACCTTAGATAAGAAGCATGTGTCTTAACACATTCACCAGTTTTGCAGAGGTCTCTCTCCACCACAGCTTTCTCCATTTGTTCTGTGGTTTCAGGGTTAATTCATACAGTACAGTGAAGAAGGCAGAAGATACAAGCAGCCAGCTTAAAACTGCTTAAACAGTTTGGTCAAAAACAGCTAACATTTGGATATTTGATCTCATTCAGCCAAAAAGAATAAATCTTATTACATGTGTTACATTTAATATATACTTGTGAACATTAATCATTGCTTTCTGAGCATGGTGCTAGCAATGGCAAAGAATCATTGGTTTGATTCCTGAAACAATTTGTACCCTTAAATCATTGGAAGGTTGCTTTGCAATAACAGTAAGATGCTAGAATGTAATAATTGTGTGTATAAATGTTATTAGAAATATTACTAATTATTCTATTTAAAAATTGTTTAAAACAATTCTCTTTCAGATGCCCAATTTTCATTTGGGGATTTAGCTTAATTACATTGAATTTTTATTTATTTATTTTTTCTAATTGAGGGGTTTACATGAAAAGGATTATTTTGTGCTGCATATTTAAACATCTTGTTTATGTGAGGTTAACGTCTGGAGACTTATCCATACTGCACTGCATATTTGGGATATATAGAGATCAGGCGACAGTAACTGACTGACAGAATATTATCCCTCACTTATTGCACTGCTGCTTACCAAAATAACAAAATAAATTGAATTGATTTGAGTTAATATTAATAAGATTGATA